>NW_008594462.1:1618-25738 GCF_000691845.1 Merops nubicus | reverse complement strand
CTTCTTCCCATTGTTAGAAAGAGTCTGGCAGATTTGTCTCCTGAGAAAACAGTTATTCTCCCAGAAATAAAAGTATGTTTTGCAAAATTTGACTAAAGTACAGTGAATCAATTTAGAATTTTGTACATAATCAGGCTGAAAAAATAACGCTGACAAAACACGTGTTGTAATGGAGAGTTACTGTCAGTCACTGCTCAGAAATAAGTAAAGCCATTACAGCTGAGTAGCTGAGGCTGTGTGCTCCTACTCCCTATTGTTACTCCAAAAAAAAGCAGTAAGTATTGAATGAGACTTCATTTAAAGGTTGATGGGTGGCAATTGCCAAGAAGTGAGAGATAAACATGTTCAAAAAAATCGTACACTAGACAGGTTCTTCATGTGATGGGGATGGCAGGAAGGCTGCGTGCGTCGACTACAACTCTGTCACGTAATGTGGGACCTCAGTGGTAACAGTGGGAATACTGTCTCCTTTACTTCCTTTTAAATCTGTGCAAGAAGGACATTTTGAAATACAGGCTTTAACTATGGCCACTTTCTTTGACAGGAGCTGGACATCATCTTTGCCATCTGCTATTCTTTGCAGGTCCTGGTGATGCAGAACACCTGAGGGATTAATTTGGCTTGACAAGTTAGTTCATAGACTGTAGGTTTTAGTGTTTAAGATCTTGTATTATGATTAGAGAAATGGAAGAAGTAGGGAAATGTGCCTTTGGAGAATCCTGGCATGCATTGATTGGAACTGGATATTGTGCTATGCCAAGCTTGTGCTGTGGGATGCTGACCAGAGGACTGCAGTATCCTAAGAAGCAGGTCTGTGTGGGACTCCTTAGCTCTTCCTGGGCACAAGTTTCCCGTCACTTCTGAAAGTTGTACATTTCTCAATATCTGCATGATTTAAAAGAAATTCTGTCTCAGTAAATCAGCACAAACAAGGCAGTCTTACATTTCTTGTACCCACGAATTTCCTGTTCTGTTACAGAACAAGAAATGTAGTTTGAAGCTACTCGTTATTAGCAAGTCTTATGCAATTGATTATGTGAGATCATACAAACCCACCAGCTAGATGACAACCAGACTAATGAGTGTCTCATACATGCTGATATGATCGGATGATCCTAAAACTACTATGCAATTGGTGAGGTTGGCAACCAAGTAGTATCTGCCTTGGAAAGGGTGACACATCTGGGCACAACCATAGGGCTTTTTGAGTGCTGTGTATTGTCCATTTACTGCTTGTTTCTCATCTTGGAAAGGGATATACAAAAAATTTCAGATTTGACCCTTTCATCCTGGAAAGCTGAATGCATTCTCATGTCACCTGATGCAGCCTTTCTGGGTCTTGTCTTGCACAGTAAAATTTTTCATGGCTTAATTTTACCAAAAGTACATAGAACTGAAATGCATAGGCAGTCCATCATTGCTGGTTCTGCCATAGCTTGTGTTTTTCACAGGCACTCATCATGACAGTTTGAAAATATACGAAACAGACATGCAGCTGTGATGCCATTCCTCTCCAAATTCCCTCCGGTCATTGTCTGTAATTTCAAGCCATTGCCCTGTACTTTGCATCAATGCAGTTCTCATGACAAGAGTACACAAGTTACTTATTTATGTACCATTATGAATAGAAAAAGATGCTTGTGTGAGGGATGGGTGCAAACTAGGCCTTGAGTCTCTAGAAGTATTGAGGCATATAGAAGTATTTCTCTCTTCAGAGAGAAAGTATTAATTCTTAATTAATTAATTCCTAATTAATTAATTCTTAATTCTTCTTAGAGAAACTATTTATTTGCCTCTTGAAACATATGTTGAAAGGCAGCTTTTTGTTTCCAGAGGAGGTGGGGAGGTCAAGGAGACTATCAGCTATTTTTGGATTGTGCAGAGCCTGCATTTTAGGGGAAACACTATTACTCTCTACAACCACCTGAAAGAAGGTTGTAGTGAGGTGGGTGTTGTTCTCTTCTCCCAAATAATTAAGTGATAGGACAAGACAAAATAGGCTTAAGTTGTGCCAGGGGAGGTTTAGATTGCATATTAGGAAGAATTTCTTTACTAAAAGAGTGGTGAGGCATTGGCCCAGGCTGCCCAGGGAGGTGGTGGAGTCACCAACCCTGGAGGGCTTCAAAAAATGTGTAGACATGGTACTTCAGGACGTGGTTTAGTGGTCATGGTAGTGGTGGGTTAATGGTTGGGACCTGATGATCTTAAAGGTCTTTCCAAACTTAATGATTCTAAGATTCTATGATTTGTTCTGGCTATGTGTACCTGATGTGGGGAATGTTGTAAGGGAAACTGCTCCCTTATTGCACACAATAACATTTATTCATATGGGTGGCATAGTGTTCTAGAGATGGAAGTCAAGAATAGTTTTATCAAATTCCCTATTTAAAATTATGTATTTAACTGTTTTAAAAATGATTGTTTGAAAAGACTATACTGGTTCTATTTTTTGTGTTGTTTCCTGACATTTTTCTATTAAATGCTTGCTAGAAACCAGAACGCATGCTCTATACAAAATAATTTAATATGAAGAGCAAAAGCATTATCTACTCTCAAAGGAGACTGAACTGGGTTTGAGCAGTTTACCTTGCTTTGGGGATCTGTTTGTGCTTCCAGGCACTTCGGTGGCAAAGCTCCCACTCATTTCAGCCATATAGGCCCAACCCCACAGACAAGACAGCAGCAAAAGGCTTTTACAAAACAATGGAAATATGATGAAGAGAAACACCAGGATGCTCAGCTGATCTCTCAGTGAATGGAACAAAAACAACAAATGGAATTTGATCTTTCAGGGACAAAGTCTTGGGAAAAGGACGCATTCAGCAGATACCACACTTAGGAGAAAGCTGTGCATGAGGGAAGAAAAACTGTCTGCTGAGAGATAACAGGACATCAATTTTTGGGAAGCAGAACTTTGTAAAGGAGTGTGTAATGCTCTGAACGCTTTCTAAGAGATGTGGTGGAGTGGGCAAATGCTGAATGCATTCATCTTTTAGGATGGAGTTCTCTGTGGCTTTGGGAACATGTCAGGTAGTGCCTGGGAAAAAAACATAGGAAGCTTGAGGAATGCAGTGAAATTTGTTTCTTTCATATCCTGTAAGAGAAAGATTTTTTTTTTTTTTTACCCTGGTTGTTTCTAAGGTCTGTTAAGGCTTGTTTGTTGTCAGAGAGTTTCCTTTGTTCTGCATCTTAAACAACCCAAAACAAAGACCTTTTTTTTTTTTTCTTTTGGGAACCTATTCTCCTCTCAATGTGAAGCAGTTGTGGGAGTCCCGTTTCTGCAGACTTCCTAAGGGGTTTAAAACAACCCCAAACACGATCCTGGATATGCTTTGCCTTCTACATTTTAGAAGGGGGGAAGGTGTTATTATTGCAGACAATTTAAAGCCATAACAAAATGTGGGCTCCAGTTTAATTTGAGAACGGAAAGCGAATGGTATTGTAAAGCTCAATGTTTATAGGAAAGAATGCTTTTCCTTTTCAGCCTTTTTCTTAACTCTGAAATTTGTAAGAGGAAGTTCAAAGAGGATATACACATTAGTTCCTACTTGGTTATTTTCCATATGTGAGGTCAGTAGATTTCAGCAGATTAGTCTGGGTTCCTGAACAGCTGAAAAGTTTTGAAATCACCTTCCTGAGGTTTTGAAGTAGGGTATTATAGTTTGCAAAGAAAAAGATCAGTTTGAGCAGGCTTCCTGTGTTCCCTGTTTACTAAGAAAGTGAGAGTAGAATGGTCTGAAATGGGAGATGAGTGCAATAAAAATAATTTACAGCATCTTCTACAACACATCCATTATGGCAATGATTTAAAACTCATCAGGATTTTTAATAACCAGCAGAACTTTGAATAATCTTGAAACACTACCACTTTCTACACCACTGATTATAGTTGAAAACTTCTGGGAGACGGTCATTTATTATTTCAAGGCAATTTTCAGTGTATCTAAAGAAAAGGCCCACTTTAGTGGAATCTGGGTTTGTAAAGAAAAGCAGGCAGAAATAAATACATTTTAATACAACTAGATTGAAATCGTTATTTAAAACTATTTTGTACATCACCATACAATTTTTTTGGTTCTACGTAGTATTTTCTCTCAAAAGTAGCAATAATTAATCTAATGTTGTGATATTGCAACGCAATTTCATCAGAAAGACTTTGTTCAGCTTAATGGAATTGGAATTATTGACCATATGGGTTCAAATATCATTTACCAGCTTCAGTTCAGAAGTAAGCTGAAGTTTAAATGAAGAGTCTTGATTTGATATTTACATTGAGGGTTTTTTTTCTCTAAATCTGCAGAAAGTCTTTCTGAAACATATGGAATTCAAAAGCATATCTAATCAGAAGCTAAGTGCAGAGAAAGATGTGGCAATGGTAGTGAATCTGGTTTCACCAGTAATTTCTTACAGAAATATACTTCATATACATGGATACAATGGAGATGTTCTCAAGGGAACCTTTGGGTTCATATATTAAATAATTTAATTTCGAAATAATTAATCTGAAAGTTTTTGAAGATCCTGATGCTGGCAGAAGTTTCGTGGATGTGTTCTATAAATCAGACTCTCCTATTAGTGAAAATATTTTTGAAATCACCTACAAAGGAAAAAGTGAGGTTTGAAAGGTGCAGTTTGGATTTGAAATAGTTTTGAGTGCTAAGCAGTGTCTGGTTCTGTTCCAGGAAAAATAGGTGCTGAGTAGCCTCAGTTATGACTAGTTGGTTAGTAGCACTATGTTTATTACCTTGCTTTCTTTTAAGGCCTGCAAATCCCAATGTCTCCAGCAATTTTCTTTTCCATGTTATTCTTGTTCTTCTAAGTAATTTTTTCAGATACTTGACATCCATTGTATTGATACACATAACTGCATGCTGAATGTTTGTATAAAGAAACTTACTTTGCAATTAACAGTATATGATCTTATGACTAGTTTAGTTGTTAGTATATGAGCAAAGGAAAAGAAATTTAAAATTTTTTGTTAACCTTTCAACCCAGTGACATGCCTAAAGAGAAACCTAATTTGAAACCTGTGAGTTTACTCAAGGGTTTATTGTTAAATCTATAGTCAAGAGTCTTTCTGGATCAAGGCTTACCTTTGACAGCATTACCTCTGGCTACTTTCATAATGACCAGCTGTGCAAATTTTCCAGCTGCTCTGAAGTCCCACCTGTTGTTCACTATCTTCACAGCACAACTCCTTTGAAACTACATATAAAGTATGGCTAAGGACAGGGCTTGCCTTTTAAATGTCGTTAATAGAAAAGCTTATGCATGTCTATAAGCAGTTACAAGATACACTTGAGCATCATAAGGAAATTTATGAATAAGTCACAACTTGTACACTTCTTAAATCAGAGATTGCATTATTGGTGTTATACGTGCATAAGCAGTCAGTTCTGTAGGAGCTTTAGACTATTCTGTGTTAATAAATGGTAATTTATTAATCGCATAACACAAGTGCCCCTTAAAACTCTTCTTGAGTTATTTACATTTCTTGCTAGCAAGAGTTCAAATGTACAGTTTATAGAAAGCAAGGGGAAGAAATCCAGGTGTCCCTCATTCAGCAGGGGAAATTGCACTTATTTCTTGTCTTCATGGCTTAAAATGTGGCACTTAAATTCTGCCTTCTTTTGTGATTGGGCAGTTCATTTAACCGTGGAGAGAAATTGCAAGAATTTTCATGAGTTTATGTCTTTCGGATAACCCTTAAGTCTTACTAAAATCTCAGAGGTTTTACACAGGAATTTAAATGCTACCACTTTGGTGGCAGGTTAAACAGTCTTGCACTGAGTTTATTTGCATTTTTTCCAGTGACATTGCTAAACTTAGGATCCACTCTGAGACTACAAGGTGGCTGACACTAAGTTTAAGTTTTTTTACTTTTTTTCTATTCCTTAATGACTGCTGCTGAAAAGCTCTCAGCTGACAGGTGAAAAAGAGTTTCCTTGTAAAAGCACTGACAGTGTGAAAAATATTGCAAAGGCAAATAAAGGAAGTCACGGGCAGCATTTACCTTCAATACTTATGTTAGAAGATGCTCTTCCAGGCTTGACATGTCTTCAGTGGAATGAGAGGAGCTCCTTCAGCTAGTGATTCACAGCCACACTAAGACCTTACCTTGTGAAGCTTCCTTAAGTTAAAGTTCTTGATCCTCCTGAAGGAGGAGCCTCCTTGCTTCCAGGAAAAAAAACGGTGATGATTGTCCTACTGTCCAAAATTCTGTCCACTTTCTTCCAGAAAAGGAAGTGTTAGATGACAAAGTGATCAGGAGCATAAAGCAGATTGAAGACTGGAGCAATGCAGTGGTTCTGCTTCCAGTGGCTGCAATTAGCTTTGGATCAGGTCATGAAACCAACCCAAACAAAACCTCCAGGGTTTTTCTTTGCTCAAGCAACATTTGTATTAACTTCATTCACAGAGGGATTATGGTATTTGTTTTTCCAATATATGTATTCGGAAACTTGTCTTTGAGGTTAAGAGATTAATGCAGAATATCTAAACCAGAAGAAATCAATTTCCAGGTCCATGTAAAAGATACAAAAGTAATTTTCTTCCAAGTTCCCAGCTTCATCTGTAAAAATGTCACATCATTGGCCCAGACAGCGATTTGGCCAGTGCTTACACAAAGCTGGTTTTTTAGAAGTTTGCTGCATCTCCACAGTTTCTATTCTCTTCCTGGAAGAGAACAAGGTTTCTGTGTCATTATTGTTATCAAAGAAAATGACACCAAACTGCAAAATTTTATAAACTAGTTTCATTGATTCAGTTTTGTCAGTCCAGCAGCTGTCTCCCAGCCCCACTCTCCTTATGAAAGTCAGTGCTCCTGCCAGTCTGTTCTTCAAATAAAGATAAAGATATCTTTTTTTCTCAATAACCGTTTGGTTCCAGGGGTTGAGTGCGTATATAGGACTCTGTCCAATTCAAATCAAGGTTTCACTTTGTTCCCCTGTATAAACTCAGTTGTCACTGAGAAAGAATAAAAAGTAACCTATAGAACGTGCCTTGTGGGAAAATGCAGTTCCCAACATAAAAAAAGTTCTTACAAAATGTTTGTGATTTTTCTGATTCTTCATAGAATCAGCAAAGAAAGGCAAATTCAGCAGCAATAATAATTAAATTAACCCTCTGTGTTCTTAATAGTATTCTGAAAGGAATAAATCTACTAGGCTAAGTTATTCAGGTTAAAACATTCCTGAATAGAGTAAGTTAAATAGACTGGTAGTTGAAGTTATGCCACTCAGCTATGTACTACTGTAAAATGCTGCTCTGTTTTCCTTGGAATATGGTGTGTAACACTAGTGATGTATGATCATTAGAAGAAGATTTGACATTTCTTTTTCCACACAATTCTGTTGGATTCCAAAACCAGGCCATAGTATGAGCACATTTTGAAGCTTTTTTCATGAAAAGAAAAGCTAGATAAATTGTGCTTTGTTCTACCATCTAATACAAGTGTAACAAGCCAGCTTTTCCTCTAGTTGTAGTGAATGTTACATGCCTTTATTACTGAATGGAGGACTGGATGGAAGAGACATAGGAAGATTAGGTCTACATTAAGTTAAAAGATTTCCTATTTACAATAGAAAAGTTCATGCACAACCAAAACAGAATTCTCCTAAAACTGAAACTTTGGTTCACTGCATACCCTGACTCCCCAAGTTTGAATTTAGACCATTGTAATATGGAGCTGTACCATGACTATGTTATATTGAAAGCAAGAGTTAATTTTTCATGTAGTTTTTGAAATGAGATTAATTTGTGTGGAATCCAGATCCAGAAAGAAGATTGCTTAGGGAGAATAGGCAGTTCTGATACACTTTTTTCTTCAAAAAACTCACTACTAGTAACGAAATGTCATGGTCTGCATGTGTGTTCAGCTAGTAATTTCACAGCTTTTGGTAAGACCTTGGGAAATCTTCCCCTTGAATGACATCCTTATGCATAAAAGCAGACTCTCAAAGTCAGTGGAACACTTGCTTGTATAAAATGTTTTGGTAGCTTGCCTAAGAAGGAATAGAGACTGGCTCCAGCCTGATAAATGGAGTAGCTTCAGTTTAATAGCTCATCCTCTGAATGACTTTAGGCAAACGTGATTGACTGTACTTATTTTCTTTAACAATGCTGAATTCTTCACCAAGAAGCTTGAAAAGTGTATTTTGGTCTTTTAGGCAATGGTAGTGTACAGAACCAGTGACAATTCCTTGATAGCTTGAAAGCTTTTAAGAGAAGTGGTGCTTTACTCCAAATAAGGGCAGCTACTGTCCTGTTCTCTCTGTCAAAAGTCACAGAAAGAATGATACACATGTGGCTAACCGCTACTGATGGATTGATCTGGTGGAAAGCTAGAGGTGAGAGGTGAGCAAGGACTGGTGAGGCATTGGAACAGGCTGCCCAGGGAGGTGGTGGAGTCACCATCCCTGGAGGTGTTGAAATAACCTGTAGATGTGGCACTTCTGGACATAGTTTAATGATCATGGTAGTGTTGGGTTGCCAGTTAGGACTCGGTGATCTCAGAGGTCTTTCCAGCCATAATGGTTCTACGATTCTAAGAGGTGTTTGACCTAGCTTCAGAGGAGAACCATGTGGACGAGTTATATAATATTTTATAGGGACTGCTTAGGCAAGGTCATGAGAACACTTTGACTGTTTTTGCTGTAGACACTACTTCTTCCCTTCTCAGAGCTGCTCATTCCACCTTCTGCTGCAGACAGCTGTTGTCTTCTTTTCTCTCTGCTAGTGGTAGCTATGGAATGTACCACACCCTAACCTTGATTTTTTGTTTATGTAATCTCTCCAGCTGGCGAGGGCTATCAGTTCTCTCAGTAGAAGTTCCTACCTCAGTGGTGGTATTTTGTCAGGATCCTTCTTCTTATTAGTCTCTGGCAAGATCTAACTTGTAGCCCCATGTTTTCATTTGACAAAAATTGACATTCCTTACTGAGTGGCTGGCACCTCCTTTTTAGATTTGACTGGAAATAAAAAGATAATGAATTTTGACAGCTTTATAATGGAATAGTTACAACTGGGGAAATGAGATAGCTGCTTATTAAAATAGATTCAGAATCTTGCATGTGTATTGTTTGTTGTTATTTATAGACCTCTTGTACTGACCAGCTACCTCTGTCCTTGAACAATCTAAAATGCACAAAGCTGTTAAAGAGCTGTCATGATTCTCACTACAGGTAGTTGCATTTCAGGTGATAAATTCTTTCAGACAAGCACTTGATCTTCATTAGGTGTATTATTTGTGACTGTGCAAACAATATACCACAGTTTAATCCTTCTGCATTGTGGAGTGTTTTGGAAAGCCCTTGTGAAGTGCCCTATTAGTATAAGATAGATATATTTTTTTATGGCTTCAGTGGTGTTTATTTTGCTGCGCAGGGGCTCTGTGACACAACGGACGTCACGGGGTCCATTGCAGCATTGTGAATTCCTATCATTAGCCAGGACCTTGGGATTTGTACAACATCAACAGTTCAGAAGATAAAGAGTTCATTTTGGCTAGAACTTAATTTAATTAATAAAATTAAACATATAAATAGTTCCCTTGATTCTGTGGATGTATTTTATGCTTTTAAACTTATAAATGTGCTGAATTACCTTACTAAGATAGTTACTTTAGTAAATCAATTGCTTTAATTCTTTGTATCAGGAATACAAAGAACAGTGGAGTTGCCCTTTAAATGTATCATGTGAGCACCACTACATGTGGAAAAGACAGGGGAAACAGCCAGGCTGAAAATGTAGCCAAAGACAAAACATTCCTCTGGTGATGTGTGGTAAGTGTTAGCTGAAAGTATTCAGCACCTCACAAGATCAGGCCTTGTATGATTGAATTGCTGTACAAACCCATGGTAATAGATCCTTAAATAATAAAGTGAAATGGGAGATAGGAAAGTTGGGTGGGAACAAAACTAACTCTGTGTGTTAGAAAGATTATTGTTTGAGTTCCCAGTATTAATGGCTGGGTTTGCTGTGTGGTGACTGAATTCATCAGCAGTGTTGCTCTGGCCAGTGATTCAGTGGGAATGTCAACCTAAGCAACAACACCATGGTATGTACAACTCAGGTCAGACATGTCTCTGATTTCTGGCCACCTTTTCTCTTGGGTGGTGTTTATTTTCTTCCCCCAGAATATGGTAATATTTGGATTTATTCAATCCTGTGGCAGTCTTATACTCTTTAATCTAACGCCTCTTGCTGAACCTGACCCCCATGTTATCCCTTCATGTAAATAACTCATTCAGACCTAAGCCCTAAACCCTCTGCTTAAGGCTGATTGAGCTGGACTGAAGGATAACAGTATGCCTTCATGTGGAGTGAAGCACAGAACAAATGCTCTTTGACCTTGGAGCAGTGCTTGCCATACTGTGTATCATCATCTCTGTCTGGAGGATGCATGCACAACCTCTATCCAGTTTCTTCCTTTCCAGAGTCCCTCAAGGAGGAGCAGTGCTTGCCAGTGCTGCTGTGCTGGTGAGAAGGGGGCTGGTGGAGTGCGTGTAGCGTGATACATCCTGTTCTGCAACATTGTGCCTTACATGTCAGCAGTGATAACATTCACTTTTTCTAATGTTTTTCTAACATGTAGGCTCATACGACAGTAGAAAGTGAGTGTGACTCTTCATTTCATTCCTGTAGGTTATTGCTCACTTCTCTGTTTGATAGGTCTTGGTGTCAACTGTTAGACTAGCCCTTACACATGGATAGCCATGGAAAAACCACTCCATCTGGAAATTCAGCAAAAAAATTAGAAAACAATATAGTTGATGAGAACCATGTACATTTATCCTCTGTCAGAAACGCAATCTTTGTAGAGGGAATGGATGATAGGTATTACAGTTTGGGTTCTTTCAGCGGTGTTTTTTTTTTTTATTTCCACAGAAATGTAGGAAAAACCTCTTTCACAGGCAGAACTCTTTTTAAAGTAGATTCAAAGAGACAAAAACACATTATAAGTATTTTTCAGATAAACCTTCTTCCCTGTTATAAGCTGTAACTTCTAACAGGCCATAAGTAATGCATCTTGGAGACATCCAGCCAAAGCTGTAATATTATTTCTATGTCTGTGGTGATGCCTGAAATCCCCAGACATAGTTTAAGGCTTTTTGGTCAAGATGCAATATACAACAGAAAGATGATTTCTTCCTCTAAATAATTACCTCTTTATGAACTTCATAGCAACAGCATTCCACCAGAAGACAACAAGATTTGTGTGCTTGTTCTCCCTGTATCTGCAGGTTAAATGGTGTGACAATTGCCAGGTGGTGACTTGCTGAAAAAATATGCTGAAGAAAATTTGGCTAATACACATTTATTACATTCATGCTGTTCAGATATATTAGGAACTAATAATATTAACTCCCAGTTTATTGTGAGTCATCTGATTCTTGCATATTTTATTCTAAAGCTAAAAATATTCTTGTAATTCCTTACAAAAAGATGATACTCACATATCTTTATGGCTTCTAATAATCCCTTCGCAAGAGTAGCTAACTGTTTTAAAGAATCATAAAAATCTAAATGATTTAATTTTAAGGAATGAAGTAAATACAAATGCTCAATGTCTAGATTCCTAGTATAGATATAGATGTTACCAATAACATGCCTCTATGAATTTGCCGAGTATGGTATTTTGAAAGATTTACCACTGAACCCTTGTGAGGTGACACAGAACTTTGAAAACAGTGGACCATTGGCTTAATGGAATATACTGCCATTGACTTAGGCTAGCAATGTACATCTATGTTTAGTCATACCAAACTGAGTCATGACTCAGAGATTTTGAGATAAACTCATCGTGAAAGAAAAAAATGCTCTTAATGTATGTGACAGAATGCCCCAGATGATGGAGGCTAATGTAAAAATCTCATATGGAAATTTAAATGTTGTAATAGCTGCTGAATGACAATTCAGGCAAAAGATTTCGGGCAAATAGCATGATAATAGATGGTATTGATGTGAAGTGTGCAGTGCATCAAAATGTATACTTATGAAAATTGTGATTAGATTCTTAGTATAAGAATAAATATATGTGAACAAAGATACATGAATCTCTTTCACTGCTGTCAATAAATAAGAAGGAGGGAAAACTAGGGATGAAATGGTTGTCACTATTTTGCTTTTGGCTCAGATCAGGACTGCAGAGCCTGGTATAATTTGTCAGCAGCTCAGTGACTTCAGATGAATTCTGGCAGCTTTTAGGGACTGGAAGTGACCTTGCTGCTTTCCTTTAATGTTGTCTACAGGTGAATCAACTTCCGAATATTACATGTTCCATAAGGAAACCAACTTCATTTGTCAGCCATTGAATGTTCTCAAATACATATAAAGATATATTTTGAACTTATTAGTCCAAACAGGTGTCTGCGGAAACAAACAAACAAAAACTCTACATGAAGAAATCTTGTATATAGTATTAGGTTCCTTAAAAATGTACACCACACCAATAAGACCAGGGATCTCTATTTGGAGTGCTATTTCTTTTAAGTACACAACAATCTTCTGATTTTATTTAACAAAAAAATATGTGCTGAAATGGAGTATTTGAAGTCACAGAGGCCTTTAAAAAAAAGTGAAAGCTTCAATTAACAGTTAGGTTCTTTATACTTGAAACCTGAATTTGGACATGGTATTTGGAAGTGCTGGGATTTGCCTCCAGTATAAACATATGAAAAGTCTGATCCTTGACATTTATGTTTCATGAATCAAAACACTTAAAAAACATGGTCAGATGGCAAATTTGGTGCAGGGGGGAAAGACAAAAACCTTTCACTCTTTTTTCTTTTTTCTGTTAAATGTACTTTGTTCTGTGAAGGAAAGGTAAGTCCCAGCCAAAGTGAGCCAAGGTCATGTCTGCTGGGCAAACATACAAAGCAAAGAGCGGTGCCTTGAGTTTACAGTCTCAACCCATCTTGCAGTCTCAAATATTCTTTGTTTTTCATTATTCCTCAAAATTTTCTCATTTCTGTCATGGCAGACCAGCCTACACTTCCCTTGAAGTGAAACAGCCTACTGTCATGTTGTCTGCATTCAAGGGAAAAGCTGATTCCTTTGCAAATTATTATGTGCAGCACAGATATTGGGGATCTAGCTTCACCATCTTGTTAATTTATTTTATACAGATTTTAAGGTGCACCCCACTCCTTCTCTCTGGACCTGTTTGGGGGCACAAGACTACCCTTGGAGGAGCCCAGAGAGCTTAAGCAGCCCAGTATGGCCTTGCTGCCATGCTCAGTCCCAGCTACCTGTTCCTCAGGGCACATGGGTTTCTGGGTCCCCAAGATGCCCCTCTCTCAGAGGGGACATGAGTATCAGGGCCCTGTTCATTCCCACGCCAGGGGTTTGACTGCTGAGGGTGCCTTGGCCATTGAGGGTGGCCATCATCCCACTGGCGACCAGGGAGAGGCCCCAGACAAGATGTGGGGGAAGCTGAAGTCATGTCCCACCTCAGCTCCAGGGAGCTGCTCTGAGCTGAGCAGGACCCTCATGGCACCCTGACACCAACTTCATTCCTGATTTTCCAATGAGACAATCGCCTCTTTGGCAATGGGCAACAGGGCTATGGGAGCAGAGAGGTGGGGTGTGGAGAAAATATTTATGCAGAACTGGCAGCTGAGAGGTGGGAATGTACTGTGAAAGATGGGAGCGGAGTGTCTGGCATCCCGGTAACTAAAGTATCTTTTCAGCTGAGAAAAACAGTAAACAGTGGAGGTGAGTGGCAGGGCAGAAGTTGCTTTTCTAGAAACTTCTGCTCCTGTGATGCAATTGCCAAACCTTGAAGGACATATTCTGCACATGGGCAGCAGCAGCCACCAAGTTTCTTGGTCATGTGGCTCAGTGAAACAGGTACTAACTTATGGAGGGTTATTATTTATGTCTGAAATAATCATTCTGGCCTCAGATTCTCAACAGCTCCAGATACTGATGGATGTCCTCCTGTGTTAGACACTGGGGATGGACGACCCAGAAGTACTGGTTCTTCTATGCTACCTTGTAATAGGCATCTTCAGCAAGAAGCCAAGAGTTGGAGGCCTGACTCAAAACTGCCTAAATCAAGGTGAGGAAGGTCTTTCTGTGAACAAGGAAACCAGAGCATCTATCCTCTCTGTGAAATTGAGTGTGGATCTGCTTTGACAGTCAACCCAAAAGTTAAAAATTGGCATCAGTCTTAAGATATGTAAAAACAGAATTAAAAGCTGTTGCCCCTGGACTTCGGAAGCATTTTTTTTTAATCTGTCCAATGCAAGGGGAAGATATTACCTCCTAGTTTTATTTATGTCTCTTTAGAAAAAGCCATGAGTGGTGATAGGTATAGAAAGGGAAGAATCTGAACCTGTTAGAAACACAGGATCATAGGATTGTTTCCATTGGAAAAGACCTTTAAGATCAAGTCCAGCCGTTATCCCAGCACTTCCAACTCTGCCAGTAAAACATGTCCCTAAGCACCACATCTTTCAAATCCCTGCAGGGATAGTGACTCAACCACTTCCCTGGACAGCCTGTTCCAACAGTGCTTGACAACTCTTTTTATGACAAAATTTTTCCTAATATCAAATTCAACATTCTCATGGCACAACTTGAGGCAATTTCCTCTTGTCCTGTCACTTGGGAGAACATACTAACCACCATGTTGTTACAAACTCCTTTCAGGTAGTTGTAGAGAGGAAGAAAGTCTCCCTCAAGTGTCCTTTTCTCCATGCTAAACAACCCCAGTTTCCTCAGCTGCTCTTCGTAAGACTTGTGCTGTAGACCCTTCTCCAACTTCGTTGCCCTTCTTTGAATGTAATCCAGCACCTCAATGTCTTTCTTGAAGTGAGGGGCCCAAAAGTGAATATTGACTGCCTTGCTGCTAAGTAGGTAAAAAAAATTTTGGCAAGCACAGTGCAGCTGAACCTAGAATTATTTGGATGCCCAAATCAGTGTCTTTAAACTAGTCTGAGTGTTTCTATGCTATGCTGGAGTCTGGACTACAGATAACTGTGAAAATGCAGCTAGGCAAGGTAGGGAGGAGTCACACTAAGATTTATGGATTAACCCTCTGCTATTTTTGCAAGCTGGCTTTATGTGTGCAGCATTAAAAGCCCTCAGTGACACCTCTCTGAACCCCTGAGGCTAACATGTGATTAGCTAACTTGCAGGTTTTCTTTAGAGAGGAATATATTTTCCATTTTTATAAATGTTGTCTTGAAAGTTGTTTTAAATTTAACTTGCACAGATGCATCTTTTAATATATTTTCTTTTCCAGTATGACAGTTCGGGGGAGGTGGAGGGTTGTAAGACGTGACAAATGCCTACTATCTGCAAATTCCAGAAAAAGCAAAAGGGACTATTTGACTGTTTAATAGACTTGGCAAGTAGCTGGGGGCATGTGCTCACAAATATGTATGTCCAACATTTTCAGAAAAATCTTTTTGTTTTCTCAAATGAAACATGCATTTTAGCCTCAGAGATACAAGCACAGTATAGTTTGGAGGTGCGGAATTCTGAAAAGGGCAAGTGAAAGAGAACAAAGTCCATGAAGTTTATCAGCTAGCTTGATGTTTAAAAACAATTTCCTACAAGATTTTATTTAAACAATTCAGGCCATTGGACTAATCCAGCACTCCTTTTCTGTTGTATCTAAAGTATGTTAAACTGAAAAAAGAAAGATCTTTAGGGCAGATTTATTGCACAAGCTTCCACAAAAGTTGCTTTAGCAGAAATGATTGACTAAATTTTTTCAAATGCGGGCAATGTGTATGAGCTCTGGTGTACTGTTCGTGTGAGAGTCTGTGGTCTGGTTAGTCTATTTGTGCAATAGATGCATTTCTTCAGGAGAAAAAAAAAAAAAGTATAAACAGAGCAGTTTAATTCCTAAGGAACAATTCTACCTTGAACCGATATTTGATCATTCTGAAGTAGTGAAAGAGATCCTTTGCTCAAAAATGAGGAGTCTCAAGAAACTTCTGTAAAAAGTATTTTAGCAGATTGGGTAGACGAGTATTTCTGTCATTCAGAGCAGGATAGGAAAAACTCTACAACTTTTCTAACCTCTGTTCATTGATACCAGAGGCAAATGAAAGGGATGCATCTCATTGAACTTCAGTTGTCTGGGGTAATATGCCATGTCCTGACAGGCTCATGTAGTTTTAGGGAAGCATCATTTTTGAGGATCCCTTTATGATGTCCCATCTCAGGCTTTATAAAGGGTTCCTGTGCAAGAAAAACAATAAAGTTTTTAGGCACCTAAACACAACAACTGATTTTCAGAATGCAGCTGAGTGCTGAAATAAATTTAAATCCCAGCTCACTGTCCCCTGCAAAGACACTATTGTACCATGAACTCTGATGGACACATTTCCAAGTGTTCTGAAAATTATTATTGAATCAGTCAGGTCTCGGAGGCTGGAGAACTCAGGGGAAAGCTAGAAAGAAGGGTCAGCTGTAACATCTGTAAATCTATTTGTCCCACTACCTATTTTAAATTTTCATAATTCTTTTAATTGTTCAGATACTGGTAAACAGTCAGGGAGAAGAGGACTCTTCTAAAATAACTACAGGAAACTCAGGATAAATACAATGATAGCAGTTTGTTGTCATATTAAGATGCTTGTCTGTTTCTCCTTTGCTTTATTTCACTGAAAATTAGTTGGACAATGTCTCCAAACTATACTATTATGTTCTGAGAACTTTCAAGCTGGCTTACTTTATGCAAAAAATAATTCTACCTGTTTGTTCTGTCTGGTTATTTTACAAGTGTTTTGCCCTCTGGACTTGCTTTGTTTTTACTGGTTTCTGAGGTTTACTTAGACACTGATTTTTTTTGTTCCTGACTCATACAAAATTGAAGGAACAACAAACTAGTTTTAACAGAGGTTGCAAGAATTTTGCTAACGTGAAGAATAAAGACTATCCTGTTAACTTGATTGCGAAACTGATTGGAGGAATTCTCCATTATGTTTTAATTGGCCCAAGAAAATAGCAGGTTATGCACTACAGATGATCTAAAGATTGAGATTAATCTCTGCTTGCCTGATTGGAAAATACATTTGTCACTCTTTACATCCTGTGTCGAGTAAAAAAGTGTATCTTTACTTTGCAATAATTCTCTTCACTGTTACCGTTAAGGAAGGACATGACGCTGTTTCCCAGCAACAGATGCTATTGGACAAAGGCCTAGATCCACAAAAGGCTTAAGATGTTGATGTGGGATTTAGGTGACTAAACCAAACAGTTAGATCCTCAGAATCCCTATTCATCTGTGGCCTAATCCAGTAGGTGCCTAAAATCTGTAGGAGCCAAAGATATAAACATTAAACTTTCTGATACCGACGTCTCTGATTTCTTGGAAGTGCACCAGATGGTGTTTATCTTCTTGCTGGTCATGCAACCATTCTCAGAACATATTTGCAGCTTTCAGCTTCACAGAATGCAGTAGCTCCTTTTTCCCAGAGTGGTAAAGTGCTCCTTGTGCAGTAATTCAGTCATTACATTCTGGGGAAAAGGAAGAATTTCAACCCATCCTCTTCTTTCTGGGCTACAGCTTCACATCCCCTTCCCCACAGGACAATGGCTGTTGTTGCACAATCATTCTTGCTGTAACAATTCTGGCCATATGCTTTGCTACTTACTCACTCATGCTGCGGTCTTCTCCAGTGGCATCATGAAAGAGAAGCATGACTCCGAGTTAATTGCTTGAGAAGTAATATAGAGCTGTTTCTTACAGTTCCTCCATGGCAGTTCTAAGACTCTAAAAGCTGTGGTAGACAGAAGAAGCTTCCTGTAGACATGAACACATCACTTGAAAGAATCCAAGTCATTGTGGATACATTTAAATGCCTGTGGACAAACTTTAGATGTGAGGACTTAATTATTACTTTACCCAAGGATTCTTAAAGATAATTTTCTCACATTTGATAAATTCTGACAGCCTCTAAATTCTTCCATAGTTGCTCAGTGGGAGTTTGAAAGTAGACTCTGAAAAGTGGTAGTCTCAGGAGTCTCCCTGTATTACTCTACTGCATGTTTTCCTTCTGCTGGACCATCAGTAAAAACGTCTGTGTTTGTAAAATCAGCCAAATTGAAAAATTAATTAAACTGGGCTGTCTCAAACAGTAGAACAGCTTTGAATGGAAATTCAAGTTCCCTGTTATTCTTGTTCACCTTGCCATTATGAATATTACTAGTCACTTAGCTGGTTCACACAGATCTCCAGTAAAAGATATTAGTAAAGTTGCAAAGTCAGGCACTGGGATTAGAAAAGCCTGATACCTGAGTGTGCTACTCCTGTGGATATTTGTTGTGAGACAGTCTTTATACATTTGATCAGGCAGTGTTTGTGTGGGTTTTTTTGCTTGACTTTTTTTTTTTTTTTTTTTTTTTTTTTTTCATCCAGACTCTACCTCTTCTAGTGTGGTAGAGCCTAATGCAAAGGATAATCTTAGCACTAATTAATCTACTCAGTACCTTGGTTTACCCTCATTTTGTGTCTTCTGGAAGACTGTTCTTGGAGATATAATTATGGTTTTCTTCACAGGTTCTTCTTGGACAAACACCATTAATTTCTTTATTTTCAGAGTGCTATAGGTTCGGATGGCATTTGTAATCCACAGATGGGGTGTCACACTTCTATCCTACCCAGAAATATATTCATAGCTTCTTTTATCCCTCCTCATTCACTGTTCATCTATAGCTGTCATATAAACTCCACCTGATTTAAACCTCAAAGAGTAAGAATGTAGCAATTGTGAAGTGCAAGGCTCCTCTGACCCTATGGTGCGCACATGATGGAAGAGATAATTGACAAAGACCTTATAAAGGCAGAGGATTTCAGGAAGGTGAATGCTGGTAAGTTAAGAAAGGCAAGGCCTAATTATGATTTTGGAGATCTTGATGCTAATGATAAGCCAATGTATGGAGACAGTTGTTCAGGATCATTCTTGACTTAGAACATAATGGTAATCTGATACTGGCAAATACTTACATATCCCTATAATGAAATTGATAAGATTTTTGTGGTATGAAAGCAAGATCAGATTACATAGAAGCAACGCTTAAGGTAAGAAACATTAAAATCCCACTAACATACAAAATGTATGTAGACTCTACTGTTAGTCTGTTGGAAACTTCTCTTAGAGGCATCAAAACATAGAATTGTTTGGGTTGGAAAAGACCTTTAGGATCACTGAGTCCAACCACTAACCCAATTCTATTAAGTTCGCTGCTAGACCATATCCCCAAGTACCACATCTACGCAACATTTAAACACATCCAGGGGTGCTGGCTCTACCATTTCCCTGGGCAACCTGTTCCAATGCTTGACAACCCTTTCTCTGAAGAAATTTTTCCTAATGTCCAAAGTAACCCTCCTCTGGTTCAACTTGAGGCCATTTCTTTTTGTCCTATTGTTTGTTACTTCTGAGATGAGACCAGCACCCACCTCTCTACAACCTCCTTTCAGGTAGCTGTAGAGAGCAATAAGGTGTCCGCTCAGGCTCCTTTCTTCAGACTAAACAGATCCAGTTCCCTCAGCCACTCCTCAGAAGCCTTGTACTCTGGACCTGCTCCAGCACGTCTTAAACTCACAGGCTTTTTGAACATCTGTATGTTGTAGTTTTGTATGACTTCTTTGTGAGAGGTAAATCACGGAAGGTTCATAAAACATAATAAGACTGTTAAATTTCTTTTTCTAAGTATTTTTAAACTTTGAGTCTGAAGTGAAAATCTGGGAAATGTGAGAGCTGCCAATGCCATATTAGCTTAATGGACATTGGTTAGGAAATGCTATTTCTCTGACAAAGGAAACAGAAATGCTCCATGGGTGCAGTTAGCTTAAAAAACCCACCTTCGTGGGGTTAATTCAAGGATCTTGGCTAAAATGAAAGCTGAGAAAACTGAATTTTGGTAGGCACCAGACTTCCTGTAAATTTGACATGAATAACAAGAAGAGCGGGCCCACTTCTATTACCAAAACAGCTTGGGTGCTTTGGGAACAAAAAGCCATTTGCTTGGCAGTCCTGTTGAGGTAACTGGTAAATAAATCTCTGTGTTTGGTTTGGTGTCAGGATTGTTTTGAACACTTGATTTTTATTATCCAAATTTTCTGTTAGATGCTCTGAACTCTTGGCCTGAGACATTTGCAGTGCAAATAAAATTCACTGTAGAGCAAGTTCATGCAAAGCTGCTGTGTTCAAATCAGAAAAGCAAATGGTACTGATGAGAGTAAAGTCCTGTCTTTATACTTCTAGCGTCTAGCCTTGTCTTTCATGCTGTCTCAATCTGTGATTTGGAGAAACAGTCCTAATAACTTGGGAGGTTATTTTATTTAGTGTCTTGTGTGCTTGTTGTTTCTATCAGATACTCAAAGATAAAGGGAAAGAATACTTATTAACAATAATGTCTTTAGAAAGATGTCACCTCCTATCTAATTGTCAGTATCTGTCTACCTCTGCTGCGGACTAACCGTACCTGACACCGAAGCACCACACAGCTGCTTGCTTACTACTCCTGTAGCAGGATGGGGTTAACTCCAACTGTAGAATTGAGGAAACTTTTGGGTTGAGATAAGAAGTTTCATAATTTAAAATAAAAATAATTATAATGTATAGTAATAATAGCAATGAAAAAGAATGTCACACACACAAAAAAAGAAAGAAAATCCAAGAAAGACTAGTGATGCAAACAAAAAACAATTGCTCACCACCAACCCTCCAATGCCCAGCTAGTCCCCAGGCAGCAGCCTCCCACCATCTTTCCTCCTAGTTTATCTGCTGAGCATGACATCATATGATATGGAATATCCCTTTGGTCAGTTGGGGTCAGCCATTTCAGCTATGTCTCCTCCCAGCTTTTTGTGCTCCCCTAGCCCACTTGCTGGTGGAGTGCTGTGAGAGGCAGAAAAGGCTCTCTCTCCTGTGCAATGATGAGTTATCAACAATGTTTCCAGCACAAATCCAAAACATAGCCCCATACCAGCTACTATGAAGACAATTAACTCTACCCCAGCCAAACCCAGCACGTACCAACATATAGACACGCTTCAGATTTCAGTTTATAGCCCCTGCCTATTTTAGTGTTGAGTATAAATTTTGAGCTAGATACGAGACTTGATTTAGTCTTGTATCTGAAACTCTGTCTTTAAGAATTTGTTTCTGAAGTATTAGTTAGTGTAGGTGGTGAATGCTGTTTTAGTTACGTTTGTTCCACTTTTTCTCCAGATTTAATCCTTAGCCTGGTGTTTTTAGTATTGCTAAGGATTTCCATTATATTATTTAAACACCTGTTTTGTATCCATTAGTGCCAACTTAGTTTAACATTATCCCATTAACAAGATTTTTCTTCTATGGTGCCAGCTGTGAATTTTTAACTATCTTTTCTCTCTCCTTGCTCTCCTTTTCCCTCTCTGCTGTCAGCCATCTCCTGACCACAGAGAAATGATTGCCTAGCATGTGACTCTGAACCTACAACCACAATGCTCATGCCAATTTAGAAAGTATTAGGGCAGATCTAACTGGTTGACAGTCTCTAGCTGGTGGGTTAGTTAGGGTGAGCTCTTCTATGAAACAGAAGTCTGAAGTACTGAAGCTGTTCATTTGTAGGTGTGGTGGTGTATCAGTCTGCTCTGGCCCTACCCTGTGAGATAACATCAGAGGACACTGGTTCATCCTGCATTATAAATACTCCTGCCAAACTACAGAAAAAAAAGAAAATAGAAGCTGTGAGGTCTTCTACACTTCTTTAAGATGTTGTATTCATGGATGCTTTTCCTTTTAAAAGTATTAGCTGTGTTAAATTTGATCTCTCCTGTTTTCCCTGAAAGGCTCTTTGGAAGTCCCATATGTGCATGATAAACTTTCTCAGTCCTCCACTGAAATGCAAAATCAACCAGATATTTCTTCTAGGTGTCTCTCAGTGTCTGAGTTAAATATGTGTTACTAAAAGTAACTCAGAACTTTAAGGAGTCCAAATAGCAAAAATCTTCCCCTCTCTATTAATTACATTTGACATAGATGCTAACATGGTCATAATCCTACCTGTTCTCCAGCCATCCATAGTCTTCCAGGAAAAACTAAGTAGATTTTCTAATGGGCAGAACTCTCTCTTCCTTTTTTTCTTCTTTTTTTTTTAAACATATTTATTTTGATAAATTTTCTACTCTATAGATTGTCTTGAAAACTGAGCTTGAGTGGTGATTCCAGATGTAAATATACCACTAACTGTAATTTTTTCCTTCTAACAGGTGCAACTTAACCTTCCATTTCTTTGCCATCAATGAAGTGCTAATGGTTGGCTCTTCACACACCCACATGGCAAACGATAGCTAGTACCACTTTATCGTCATGGAAAGTCTTCAAGCCTTCCTCCATATATTGTTCACTCCTCTGCAAGCCTTGCTTCACTCCTCATAGGATCAGAAGGCATTTTGTGCTAAATTTCCAAGAAGCTGCCAGCAGGGAGCTTTTCATAGAAAACCCTTTTCTCTGCAGTTTGCTTCACCTAGAACTACATCAAAGCCAAGATTTTCCTATTTGGAACATATTGCAGAATCTCTTTGTCTCATCATTAACTGTGGATCTGTAATCATGCAAATTGAATCCACTGGCTTTCACTGCAAACCATCTTTGTCCTTTAAGGCCACTGCTGTCAGCAACACAGAATATTCCTTCAGTCAGTGTTAAGATTTCCCAAATGAAGCCCTGTAGTGATCCCAGATACTACCGTTTGCAGAGGTCATTGTAAAACAATAATATGTACACCAAGGCAAAGTATAACATTCATTTATTCTTGAAACGCATCCTATTAACGCTGAAGTAATAAAATTAAATAATTATATAATCATGCCACTATTTAAAATGAGATAAACCCTCCACTTTTTTCCTCCCTCTTGTGTTTACAAAAACTCCCAAAAGGTCAGTTTGTATAATATATACTGGAAAGGACTCTTATTTGGTATGTCAATATATATGATTTTGAAGAGTTTGTTAAATTGTTTTGCGTATATATATTTCTCAGCACCACTTCAACGATTCACTCCTGTTGAGAGTCCGTATTTGCAATTTTTTCCCAGTTTCTATACTCCATCTTTGTTCAGCATTGACTGTGTTAACTATTTTCCCTTACTGTTCAGAGTTGATAATTTTTTATCAAATATTTTCTCTGAGTTTGATATTCATGGAACCAAAGGTCTAAATACACTGCGCACAGTCTCATTGATGTCAGTGGCATTTACTTCAGTTGATTAAAATAGTTCAGCTTAGTCACAGGTAACAGTGATGTTAGGTCTCTTAATCTGTGCAGTTTGGGGAAAGATACAGAAGACATTTGTCTTTCTGGCTTTGTCAGTGCACATATTTCATCTCACACTCCTTGTACGTGCTATACCAGATTGTTTTGACTTTGTCAGCTGGGGATGTTGAATGTGACCTGTGTGATCAACAGCACATTGCCAACCCACCTTAAATTCCCTTGTACAACCCAGTGTAATGAAAGCCCTGAGTTAGGGAAATTCACAAAATAATGGTGTCCTTAGGTGATTTCTCTGGTTGAGACATTTGTTGCTTTAACAGAATAACAGTCATGGCAGGAGCAGCAGCAAATAAATCATCAGTGAATTTGTGGTACTTTTTTCCAGAGCTACCTATCCTATACATAACCCCTAAGTCAATATCTGTATAAAAAACTTCAGAAGTGCTTTGGAACCATTCACATCAGCGTGAGAGCTGAGGTTTGAGGGAATGGTGTTGATGAATGTTGTTGGTGATTCTGTGCATTTCCCACATGCTTTTCTTGGATGTATAGGGGAAGTGTCTGGAGAGGAAGATTTTTTTTTTTCTCCTCATCAAAGCTGAGAACTGGTAGTAGATTTATTAGTAACTGAGGTATTTTTCTCATGTGCAAAAGCATCAGGTTGTAAATGTTCCCATTGGTTACTCTCCCTTCTTCCCAAGTAATGCCCGCTTCTGAATCCCTTTTCTGCAAATTAATTCCTCTTGGCTTGTCATCCCTGACTTAAGTGCCCTCAGTGTGGTAAAATAAAATCTACACTTTGTGCTACAGGGAAGTAACAGATTCCACCGAGGTCAGAGCTTTTTCTTTTTAATTATTACAAAATATATCCAACCATCTAAGTAACACAGA
>NW_008594462.1:0-1580 GCF_000691845.1 Merops nubicus | reverse complement strand
AAAGAGTATAAGATCCCTTTTTTCTTCTGTATCATGTGCTTTCATTGTTAAAGTCTGGTTGCTGTAGTCCATGGATCTGGCCAATTCCAGAAAGCTGTTATTGAAATTATTATGTTATTGAAATTATTATTTATTATTATGAAATTCTCAAGAGGTATGTTTATTTTGAACTGCCCAGGTAGTATATCACTGCCTGACTTCACAGATTGTCCTGTGAACACTTTTGCACAGGCTTAGCTGGCCCTGCCAGTGTGATTTTTTATTTTGTTTGTTTTTTTTTTTTCCTTGTGTGTGGTTTGTTTTGTTTTGTTTTGCTTTTGTTTGTTTGTTTGTTTGTATTTTTTTAATTAAACTTTTTTTTTTTTTCATAATTGCACTTGTGCATTTTCCTCCTAATGGCTCTGTGATGCTTAATGTTATGAGAAACATCATATCACACAGGATTATATTTTGAGATACTGGTTTGTGGAAGTGTTTGAGTGTCCTTTCCACTTAGTTTGCCTGCAGTTGTGAGTCTCTCTTTCCTCATTGCTCCACTAGACTGATCATCCACATCATGCCATGCAGAAGCCAAGCTAATTTAGTCTTCTGGAATTGTGGCTGTAAGTGCTTTTGCTGAGTTTTCTGTGAAGTGAGCTCTGAGAAGCTCCGATGATTTTAAGAGGTCTCTTCCAAACTTAATGATTCTGTGATTCTGTGAAATTTTTCATGGTGCAACTAGAACAAGAACAGTCAGCCACTGACTTCTGTCTTCTCAGTTTCTACAGCTCTCCTGAACAGCTCTACCTGTGAGCTTATGTCAAGCTCTTTCCATTTGGGAACAAATAGGCTACCTAGAGCTTTGATTAAGGGGGTCATTGGATACCGTATACTGAAGAGATGGGCAAAAGTTTTAGGTATTAGGTCTGCCCACTTTCTAGTCTGAGAACTGATGGAAAAGCTGAAGACATGGATAGAACCATTATTTTCCTTTTCCAACATAACCTACCTCAGAGAGTTTGTCAAAGAAGAGCAGGGGCACTCTTTGTAAAAGCTAAATAAATTAATACGGAAACCTTCCCTTCAAAGCATTCCCATTTGTGCAAATTTGTGCTATTCTTTAAGGCAGCTGGATGGCACCTGCACTGAGCTTTCTTTGTTTGTTTTGTCCCCAGTTAAAAAACCTACCATTTGATGTTACATGTGTTCCTAGGTTCTGCATCTCCAGGGTCACTATAGTAATTATAATGACTATAAAAAAGGAGGAAATTTACTTCTCCCTTCCTGGTTGGTTTGTGTGTTTTTTTTGGTGGTGGGGTTTTTTTTTGGCTTGGTTTTGGTTTGGTGGTGTCAGTTTGTTGTTTTTTTTTTTTTTTTTTTTTGTTTCTGTTTTTTTTTTTTTTTTTTTTTTTTTGGTTGCTGTTTGTTTGTTTTTTCTTTCTATTGTTATCATTCAGATATACAGAAGTTTGTGAAGAAGGTGTGGCAAGATATGTTGCTTTCTGTGTTTTGGATATGGGATAAACACAAATATAGTGACAGCCATATTAGTCTGAAAACAGGTTCTGTCAGCTCTAAAGATCATAGAATCATAGAATCAT
>NW_008594461.1:39874-63082 GCF_000691845.1 Merops nubicus | reverse complement strand
CCCTAACGTTCTGTGATTCTGTGAAAAGAACTTGGCACTGCAGTCCTTTGAGCGTCACAGTTTCTACAGAATTTAAAGTCTTTCGTTAAATGCCAAAGTTCTTTATATACCAGGTCATAGCAATGTAATTTGGAGAGGCATAGAAGAAGACATCAAATCCTGCTGGAGACTTTCTTTTTCTGTAACCACAGCTCTGAGTTTTGTCCCACCTCTCCTAAGTGTTTAGTTGCCTGTGTACATGTATCGAAGGCCCAGCTCTGATACCACACAGCTCTACAACCTTGATCCAGACTGCTGTGAGAAAGCTGTGAGAGGATCTGCAGAGAGATAAAAGAGATGAAAGTACTGAGAGAAGTAGGGCTGTTGACATGAGATAGTTGGTATATCAAGAATTTCAGAGGAAAAGTACCACCTTGAAATGGTATAAAATCCTAAAGGGAAAAATCACCCGAGGAAGTTTGCTCAAGCTAGCCAGTTTAGCTGTGGACTAGCTGTGAATCATTATGTCATCAGTGTTGGGATCTGGTGGAGAACGGCAACGTGGTAATCATAGAATCATGAAGGCTGGAAAAGACCTCTAAGATCATAAAATCCAATCATAATGCTGGGAATCATTCCCAGAGAGCCATGGGAAGTGACCCTTCTCCTTGTGGCCCATACCTGCTTGCCCAGCAAAGACTTCCTGGGTATCTTAACATGAGTAGCAAGTATACTAATGCTTATTAATGCTGTATTACAATAATAATCATTAAATGCTATCTCTCTCTTCTGTATGTCAGCCAGTAACTAACTGCTTTGTTTTGAATTATGTATATTGTTGTGGTTTGAGGCTTGGAATGGGGGTGTGACCTTCCAGCAACTGGGAGGACCCCGGGTGGGGGTGAAACCATTGTATTCCCTCCCCTTCCCACACACACTCTGATAAGAGGCAGGGAGTGCTTTTCAATTTCACTCCTGCCTTGGAGCTCGGAGAGGAAAGTTGTCCTTTCACTCCGTGGGACCCTGGAACCATTTCTGAGGGTTTTGTATATTTTATTTTTTGTACTTTTCCCCTAATCTTTGTATATATTATTTTCCTTACCTCCCTTTTTCGTTTTCTGTTTCTTTTTAAACAATATACTTCATTTTTTTTCCAAAGTGTCTCTCTCTCTCTCGGGGGGGGGGAGAGGCGAGTACATAGTTCTGTTCCGTGTGGGTCCTGCCCTGAACCCCTTTTTACACGGAACCAGGACATATATTCTTCTTACAATGTCTCTGGACCTGGCTAAAAGTACCTGAACAAACTGACCAAGTGTTGTGGATGCACTCAACTCATTAACCAAACTAGTGGTAATTGGGTACAGGCTCCAAAGGAGGTAAAGGCCCAAGCTGTAACCAGGTCAAGAGATTGTCTGGTTCCAGTCTGTGCTCTGAAAACCCTCAAATGAGCAGAGTGACACGGTAAGCGTCGATGTGTATGAGCTTGGAGCAGTGATCATGCAATTAACGCATGAATACCAGGTGGCTTTTCCCAGATTTATTTATCAGGGAAAAAGATAAAGTTTTAGGTACAAAGAGTCTCATACATACCTTTCCCGTTGCATATAATTCGACTGCAAGCCAACCACTTTATCCCATAAATAAGACAGACTAAGTGAGCTTTCTTTGAGACATGCCTGCTAAGTAGCTGGCTGCATGGCAACCTCCCTTCAGGTGGGACACCTCTTAAGGTTGCTCCTCAAGGCAGAGAGACCTGCCACCAACTGCAGATCTTCGTTCAGTGACAATACCATGTGTAAGCTGCTATTATAGTGCACTAAGATTTTTCTATTGGGAACTTTGTTTTTGTATTGGCAACTTTGATTCTGTCCTGATAACTTTAGGTCATTGTGGTATCCTTTGTGCAGTAAGTAGAAGAGTGAACCTTGCCATCAAATTTTTTTAAGTTGCACTTTCACAATATCATATCTGAATAAAAACACTTTTGCTGATACTTTTGGTGCTCTTTAAGTGGTTAAGTAAGTGGTTAAATTATCCAACTGTGGACAGCAAGAGGGGCCATAACAGACCTCCCATTCAAAGTTGCTGCTCTTTCTTTCTAAGAACAGAGATTTCCTAATATTCAGCCTGAGCATCCTAAACCATAATATGTGATTGATGCTTCATGTTATCTTGTGCCATCTGCCACCACCAAGAAGAGTTTGCTTTGTAACTGTCTTTCAGGTAGTTGCAGGTTGCCTTTGGTAGTCCTTTAGTCTCCTCTTTGGGAAACTAGCCAGGCTTCTAGTTCATGCTCTCTAGGCCACTGACAATTTTGGTACCGCTCTGCTGTATCTTCTGTTTCTCAACATCTCTCTTGAACTGGGGTGTCCAAAACTATTTGGACTATTTGGAGACACTATTACAGTCTCCTTGCTGCTAATTAAAGTCAGTACCATAGCCCTTCAGCAACACAGAGATCTCTAATGCCTCCATTTTTTTTCAGTAGCATAGCATCACTTCAGGTGGGCACCTGGGTATCATAATTCTGCCACAAAGTTTGGGAGTTTCCCCCATAACCCTGTCCTTTCAACTTCTTTATTTGTGTGCATAAGCCTGGGGTAGACGCCCTTTGATTGCCAACCCAGGCCAGCTTCTGTCGCTTCAGTGTCAGTCATCATCTCTCTCCTCACCATTCTTAATTCAAAGCTCTTGTCAGGACGTTGGCAAAGATTCTTTAGCCCTTCCTAGTCAAGTTGCTCTCATCTCCTCATAGCAGTCCTCAATGCTTAGCAAGCATCCTTTGGTCACAAAAGCTGATTCCTTACTGTTGACACCAGGTGCAAACATATTGACCCACAGAATTCTCCACCCACTGAGGGCACTTTTCCCCATCACTCGCAGGATTGAGGAGATAATACCTGAGCTCCAGAGCCAGATAGTCATGCTTGATGCACTTAGGATTTCCTCTCACAGTATTGTTTGTGCTGACATAGAGTATCAGCATGGGATACTGGTCTCAGTGTCAGGCAAGCCTAAACATTCTCTCCACAACTTCCTGGATCCAAGCCGCCAGCTAGCGGATCTCCCTAGAGAGCAGCTGGGGTCAGTGGTAAGAGCCTCCATTCCTCATAGCAGGGACCCTCCCAGCATGACTCACCCTTGGCATGCTTAGGCTGAGCTGGCTGTTTTGATGATTTGTTAATTAGTTCCCAGGCCCTCATCTGCTTCTAGGACACAGAGTCTATCCTGTAGTTGCAGATCTGCAGGCAGAGGAGGCATTCTCCTAATGCCAGAAGTCAGAAGCATCACTGTGTGGGAGTTTCCATTTCCCAACCAAATGCACAGAGGCCTGCCCCTGTTTCAGCACAGATGGGTGTTCAAGCTTTTGTTATTTGTGAAATCTTGGAGTTCTTATGAACTACACTAAACTAGGCCTTTCTCTAGCATCCTCACTAGTCAGAGTCAGCTGGAGACAAGAGCTCAAAGCACCAATTTATCATCAATAGCTGATGGAGCTAAGTAGGAGTTGTTAGACCTTGTAAGAAGTCAAAGCTTCCTGAAGATATTGTGTCCTGGCATCATTAGATGCCTTGAAGTTCCTGAAAGAGTTCTCAGGAGTTCTCCAGTAACCCAGAATTTCCCCTAAGATCTGGAATATCATAGAACTGTAGAATTGTTTAGATCATCGAGTCCAACCTGGAGACTGCTGTGCAGACTCCTGGGCCTGTTGGCTGCCTCTGTTAGCTCTCATCAAGTCATGTATTATTTTTTTTCCCCTTGCATTTTCCAGATACAAATATTTGCAAGTTGCATTAGTAAGAACACTTGGGTGATGAATTTTGAGTTTCTGCTTTAGGGAAGATGAGTGCTGAAATGATGACCATTCAGGAAACTACAGCATCCTGTGGAACTTGTGTAAGAAATTTTAACTGGCAGCACACCAAAACCTGGGCTTTAAAACAATCAGTCCACAGAATTTGTAACACTAGCAAAACTACAGCAACGCTGTTTGGAAGACTAAATGCACCTGTTAAATAGTCAGGGAACCTGATGGTTGGGAGTCGGCGGGTGCACGTACGCACACATCTTTGTGTCTTACTTCAGACAGGGATTGTTGGTACGAGTGTTTGTGCTAGAAATAGACCACATTATTTGCCTACAATTCAGGCAATGTAGGGCTGTACTCACTAAGAATTCAAATGCAGGATTCTGATGTAAAGAAATAAACAAGTCAGGAAGGTACTCAGATTTTTTTCATATTTTGCCAAAGCTGTTTGCTGATTTTTGGCTAGGCAGAGAAAATAACCTGGCCTAAGAGGGAAGAACAGCTTGGCTAGACTTCTGAATAGAAAAAACGGTCATGCCACTTCATCTCCATGAGTCAATTTTCCTTCATTACTTGGAAGTAATAATATTTCCTTTTTGATTGTAGGGTTTTGTTTTTAATTTGTTTTGGTTTGGATTTGTTGTTGTTGTTGTTTTTCTTGACAGTTTTCAGGCCAAAGACTGCCTCTAGCTTTTGTGGCTGTGCACTGTAACTAGACATGAACCTCAAGAGGATATTTTAGTCTCAAATTTAAAATAAGCATATAAATAAATAAATAAATAAGACAAATAAATGAATGAAAAAATAGTTGTATTTACTAGCACAGAGAGAGACACTGCTGATGGTGGTGTTAAGTTTGAATTTCCATTTTAGTTTTCTCAGTTTTAGCCACTCTAATTTTACAAGTGATTTATTTAAATAATGTATTTTCAGTATTTTAGTGTCAGCTGTATGTAAAATAGAGTATTTCACCTTTCACACATCATGTTTTCGTAGCCTCTGAGCATCTAAAACTAATTTTTCTCTATTGAGATCTGTGTTCAATGATGTTCTTGTAATGTTACATAATCTACTCCTAGCATTCACAAAATCTACCACTGATGTAGGTTTGCTAATAATTTTTACTCATATCTACTGATACAGTGCAGTAACTATGCCCACTTATGAGTAATAAAAAGGTAATTTTCTGATTTCTCTGTCCTTCAGGAATAAATAGAACCATTGGAACAATGGTATCTACGTTAACAGGACCATATCCAACACAAACAAACAAACAAAAAATGTCTGCAAACAGACTGTGGAAAAGAAAATTCCCTTTGCAGGTACTGAATCACAGACTTGAAAGAAGAGAAATGATGTTGCTAAAAGTTCCTAATTAAACAATGCAGTGAAAGACTTTCCTTTACTATGTTATTTAAAGCAGAAGCAGAAATATTAGCCTGTAATTCAAGAGTTTCTGATTCCAGTTAGCTAACTGTCACATGCATGAGTTTCTGGACAGTTTACTAGAGATGTTGAGTCTCCTATTAAAAGCCAGTAATTTGTATGAAAATGCCTGAAGTCCTTTCAGTTGTAAATTTATATTAAACACAGTGTGAGAGAGGCCATTTTTAGTCCCGTCTACATCCTGATTCTTAGAATTTTCTCTTAAAAGCTTCCACTACCAGAAACTCCACTGCCTTCCAAGGCAGTCTCTGGCTAGGATATAACTCTCTTTAGTGGTACAAGGTTCTCTCACATATAAACCCAGAATACTTTTAGACCCACCACTGTCTGTCTACATACAAACAGACACCTAGGTACTTTCTTCTGTTTCGCAGAAGACTTTGGAATACTGAAGCTTAAAAACAGGACACCCTCAGCCCTCTTTAGGCCAAACAAACTCAGTTCTTTCAGGGACTTAAAGAACGCTGATCATGATCACCACTATTTGCGTGTCTCTTGAAGTCCAATACGTAAAGAAAAGGGAGGTCACAGTACTCCAAACAGGAGCCTTATAAACACTGTATTTATTTACAGATTACCCTTCTGTTCCTGCCTGTCTGGGTATTTGCTGTTTCCTCAGAAGCAAAAGGTTGTTTAAGTTTCATATATGATGTTCTGTATGCAACAGTTTGGTTTATCTTACTAACTCTTTCCTGCTTGTCAAATTATTTCTGCCTACGACTACAAGCTTGCACTTCTCTTGTTGAGACACCATTTCACTAATCTGTTAGAGATGCTTTTGAATCTTAATCCTGTTTTCTGGTGTGCTTGTGATCTTTTATATTCTCATGTCATTTGGATATCCTAGGCATCTTCTGTTGTATCAGGCAGATTGTTGATTGCTAACAGCCAGGACAAATCTTTTCAATTCCATTCAAGACGTAACTGAGTCACTGCTAACAGCTTTCTGACTGCAGAGTGGCAACTTCAAAAACTGAAATAAAGCAAACCATTGTTTTCCATAAACAGCGTTCCTCCTGCAATATTTGTTTCCTAGCCAGAAACAATTTCTATTTAGAGTCAGCAGCTGCAGAAATGATCTTTCAGAGCAAAGGACAGTGAAGTATTTCTGAGCAGAAGGGCACTGGACTGGACATTTTCAGGTATACTTCTTAGTGCAGCCAGAATGACAAGAGGTTTTCTGCAGTATGCATGGAGTTCCTCTGGGAGTAATTTTGACCATCCCACAGCTGCAGAGAAAAGTAACTGAAATTGTATAGCTATACAAGTGCTGGACTGAACTAATTTGAACTCTTTGCTTCTCAGTAGGTCTCTCAGCTTGCAGTCAAGCTAGGATGCTTCATTCCCTGCTGGAACATTGTCATGAAATGAGAGGGAAATGGAGTAACTGTCTGTACTTGTTAGAATCATAGAATAACTTCATAGCATCATCAAGGTTGGAAAAGACCTTTAAGGTCATCAAGTCCAACCATCAACTCAACACCACTATGACCACTAAACCATGTCCTGAAACCTGTTTTGAAGGTGCATCCTGAGTGTCCCCCACAAAATGAAAACTTTCAGCTTTTTGTAGGCGTTTCCATTGTGCCTGTGGTAGTTCACTGTACAGAGCAAGGCCTGATCATGTATTGAATTGCAGCGTATTGTACACAAAGTTGCATGCTTCCATCCACAGTCTCTCCTCCAGGCATATCTCTTTGATCAAGTAATAACTGTGGTGCTTAATAAGACATCGTGCTGGTTTTAATATATGTATGATCTGATATAGTCCTAACTAATATGTAACAAGCGTAGGCTTATTCTAAAAAATATAAAGCACAATAATATAAATGTTATAGAATTACTGAAGAAAATGATTGCTTATATGACATTAATAACTGCATGAAAATGTCTATGTTAAATAATAGTTATTAAGATGAAAAAGCAGTGAAATGTAAGGAAATGCAAACATTAGAATTGATATGTGACTACAAGTCACCTTTGAACGTATATATATTTTTATATAGTGCTTAATTATTTCACTCTTGTTTTATCACAAGGTCCATTTCCCCAGTGAACACTGATATATATGTAGTTGCTTATTCTGTAGGTCTTTCATATTTATTTTCTCCCAGCTGTCAAGTAGAAAGGCTTCAGCTTAACTATTCAAACTCATCTCAGAAGCTAAAACCTTTTATTTTCTATGATCTTTTCATTTATGGTCCTTATCTATGATGTCATATAATCCAAATATCTGTACATCAACTTAGTAGCAATCTCCTAACTTTTCTCACCTAACTTACTTAGAAATTACAGACACCTAAGCTACCAAAATTTTCTAGCAGTATTAGAAATGCAGTTTGGGTTCAGCTGAGCACAGTAATAAATTCATCACTAACACCATTCAGGGCCCTATTTAGCCCTGAGATCGTTTGAAGTCTAGAAAACAACATCATCCAAATATCTTAAAAAATCCTAGTTTCTCTTCTGAGTAGATAAATTCCAACCTGCTCCTGTACTAGATTCCCACTGGACTGAATGAGGTACAAGTAGGTTGCAACTCCCATGAGCTTGTGTGTCTTTGTGAACAACGACAGGGGAGGCTTTGATTGGATATTAGGAAGAATTTCTTTCCTGAAAGAGTAGTGAGGCATTGGAACAGGCTGCCCAGGGAGGTGGTGGAGTCACCATCCCTGGAGGTGTCAAAAGACTGTGTAGATGTGGCACTTGAGGACACAGTTTAAAGATCATGGTAGTGTTGGCTGATGGTTTGACTTGATGATCTTAGGGGTCTTTTCGAACCTTAATCATTCTATGATTCTATGACATAGCCTTGACTAGAAGGCAGTGACTGTCTCCATTTACACCATCCTTAAATCCTTTAGTAATTATTTGGGGTTGTTCCAAGCAAGTCTTTGAACTTCTTGCAGCTGAAAAGAGAATTGGATCCTCATTACTTTCAGGCTGAGCACTCTGGAAGGTAGGCTATTATACAAGGACTGTGTACCTTCACATTTTAAAGAAGGTGTCCTCCACACCTTCCTGTGAGGGACAAATACGTGCAACATGCAATAGTCATATCCTGGGAAATGAACGTGCTGGGAATTCCTCCACGTAGTTTTTGACCCCAGAAGCATTTTTGCAGGCTGTATGTTCCTCACAACTGTTATTCTGTGCATATGAAGCCTTATGTCCTCAGGGAATTTGAAACAAGTGATGCCAAGTGTATTCAGACTTTTAGGTTAATGGATAGTTAAATGGGATTCCAGAGGAGGAACTGGCTTCTGCCTAAAAGCATTTTTTGACGACTGTGTGGACTACTGGCTCATCCCAAAAAGATTAAGCTCAAAACCATCTGCTCTCTGGGTCCCAAATTTGAGGCACAGCCAGTATTAGTGTCACGTTTTTCTTAGGAGAAGCCCTCTGCTACCATCTTGTGGTAAGGTAGATGAAGAGCCACTGAGCGCAAATATTTTTACTCACGTGGGAGTTGAGTTACTGGTTAAAACTAATTCTGTATTTGGAGCGTTGGACTAATAAAATATCAAGATTGTGATCACAGAATCATGGATTAGTTTGGGTTGGAAGGCATCTTAAAGATCATCTAGTTTCAACACCCCCTGACATGAGCAGGGACACTTTCCACTAAAGCAGGTTGCTCAAAGCCCCATCCAACCTGGCCTTGAATGCTTCCTTGATGCACCATCCACAGCTTCTCTGGGCAACCTGTTCCTGTGTCTCAGCACTCTCGCAGTGCAGAACGTCTTCCCTACATCTCATCTAAATCCAGTTCAAAGCCATTACTCCTTGTCCTATCACTACATGACCTTGTAAAAAGTCCCTCCCTAGCTTTCTTCTAGGCCTCCTTAAGGTACTGGAAAGCCACTATGAGGTCTCACTGGAGCCTTTTCTTCTTCAGGCTAAACAACCCCAACCCTGTCAAACTGTCCTCATAGGAGAAGTGTTCCAGTCCCCTGGTCATTTTTGTGACCCTCCTCTGGACTTTTTCCAACAGGTCCTTTTTATTGCAGGGTCCCCAGAGCTGGGTGCAGTACTCCATGTGGGGTAAGAGGTGACACATAGGTTACTTATCTGCAAAAGTCCCTCTGGTGGCATGGGACTGGCCTAAGGCCATTCTGGAGTTCTGGGACACAACAAGCCACTGACAGGACCTGATGGAGTACAGGCATCCTTCTCTGCCATGTAGTTAAATAGCTGAGACTGAGGCAAAGAACTGTTTCCCCACAGAATGAGCGCTGACTTGCTACACAAACCCAGTTGTTTTCATAGGGGTTTCACTTTCACAAATTAAAACTATGCTATTCTAAACCATAAGAGAATTATTTGGTTTGCACACAGTTTAAGGCATGTCTGCTGTAAACTGAATTGAGAAATCTGAACTAGCAGGCTGGATGGGCTTGCTGCAGCCAGGTGCTTTCAGACCTCTCTGCTAGTTAAAATGATTGTGGGGATTTCTCTGTCAAGCACTGGGGCTAGTGGAACTGCTCTAAATAGTCTCCAGATTTTCTTGAAGTCTCCTTCTCAGAAACTGGCATGTCATTTGGACTGAAGTTTAAAAAAACACACAGCGGCCTACAGTAGACAACTGGCATAGAAAATTCCAGCCCAGCTAAGTTTTTTAACTGAAGAAATAATGGACAGTATCATCCTCAAGGGGTAAGTCTACCTCTATATGTGCCTGTTTCTACATCAGTTCACAGTAGTCAAAATCAATTTGTGGTACCAAAAAAAAAAAAAATTATCCCATGTCTTGGCTTTGGATTGCTGTATTCAGCAGTCTTGTTCCTGGAAAGTCATGTTCAGTAGAAAGACCATGGAATCAATCTCTACAAGAGGAGGTAAGCTTTCTCAGACGCTGTATAACTCAAAATACCTCAGTAACTATCAGAATCCTTTTTTGTATGCTGTTGAAACATCCTAAATAGTAAATCTAATGCAGTTCATGGAAAAATGATAAATGCTAGATGTTATGTGGATTGCCAGAAGAAGCAACTCAAACTCCTACCACTGAGAATTAATGTGTGCTCTCTTTCTTATTTCCCCAAAATGTAGATTTAAAGAGAGAACAAATCTGAGTGCAGGAAGTCTTGAAATTTTAGGTACGTTAGTGTCATGTACTATTTCTTCAGTAAGCTGAGATTCTCAGACATTTTTCTATGCCATGTGTAGTGCTATTACTGGTTGAAACTTGAAGGTGTATTTAGTGGATGAATAAGGTAATGAATCAATTAGAAATTCATCATAAAGTCAAAATAGATTATAGGATGTGAATGCCTGATGTAATGTATATAAGGCTGGCTATATTATTTAAAGAAAACTGCAGCTTGAATTCTTTGGATGGTTAGGCTCAGTGGCTTGATGGCTGACATTTAGTGTAGTGTTTCCTGTAGGCCCTGCTGAATAAAAGAACCTCTGTGGCAAAGTCAGTGTTGCACTGAGCAGTGCATCTATGCAGGGCTGACTAGTGGAGGCATTAGAATCAGATTCTGCAGTAGTCATCTGAGAGCACCAGGCCATCAGACATTGTGTGGTGTACCTGGAGTCATGATGTCCAAGGCAAATAGTACCAGTTAATGACCACTAATGAGGGAGGAAGCAAGCTTTTGAAGGAACAGCCCAAAGAATATATCATTAGGTTAGCAAGTGTGACACCCATTAACAAGAAGGTCTGGAATGAGGATTTGGGGAACTACAGGCCTCTCATCTGACCTCAGTGACAGGGGAGGTTATGGAGCAAATCCTCTTGAGTGCCATTATGCGACACATATAGGACATCCAGATCATGAAGACCAGTCAGCATCGGTTTATGAAAGGCAGATCCTCTGTAATAAGTTGATTCACTTAGTGGATGAGGGAAAGGCTTTGTAATTTGTCTACCCAGACTTTAGTAAAGCTTTTGACAGTTTCCCACATCATTTTCCTGGAAAAACTGTCTGGGATGGGCATATGCTTAACTGGGTAAAAAAACTGGCTGGGTGGCCAGGCCTAAAGAGTGTTGGTGAGTGGAGTTAAACCCAGTTGGTGGCTGGTCACAAGTGGTATTCCCCAGGGCTTAGGACTGGGGGCAGTTCTCCTTAATGTCTTTAACCATGATCTGGATGAAGGGTTAAGGGCACCCTCAGTAAAGTCTGCAGATGACACCAAAGTAAGTGGGAGTGTGGATCTGCTTGAGGATAGTGAGGCTCTACAGAGGGATCTGGACAGGCTGGATTGATGGTCCAAGGCCAGTGGTGTGACGTTCAACAAGGCCAAGTGCCAGGTCCTGAACTGGGGCCAAAACAACTCCATACAACACTATAGGCTTGGGGATAAACGACTGGAATGTTGTCCAACAGAAAAGGACCTGGTAATGTTGGTTGACAGCCACTTCAGGATGAGCCAGCAGTGTGCCCAGATGTCCAAGAAGACCAACAGCGTCCTGGCTTGTATCAGAAATAATGCAGCCAGAAGGACTAGGGAAGTGATTGTACCTGTGTTCTTGGCACTGGTGAGGATCCACCTCAAATACAGCGTTCAGTCTTGGGCCCCTTACTACAAGAAAAATACTGAGGTGCTGGAGTGTGTCCAAAGAAGGGCAACAAAGCTGGTGAGGGGTCTAGAGCACAAATCTTATGAGGAGTGGCTGAGGGAAACAGGGTTGTTTAGTCTGGAGAAAAGTAGGCTCAGTGGAGACCTTATCACTTCCTAAACTACCCGAAAGGAGGTTGTAGCAAGGTGGTCTGTGGGGTGGTCTGTTCTTCCATGTGTCAAGCAATAAGACAAAAGGAAGTGGCCTGAAGTTGCACCAGGGGAGGTTTAGGTTGGATATTAGGAAAAAGTTCTTCACTGAAAGGGTTGTCAAGGATTGGAACAGGCTGCCCAGGGAAGTGGTGGATTAACCATCCCTGGAGGTATTTAAAAGACCTGTAGATGTGGTGCTTAGTGACACGGTTTAGTGGTGACCTGGCAGTGCTATGTTAACTGCTGGACTTGACATCTTAGATGTCCCTTCCAGCCAAAATGATTCTATGATGAGAGCTGTTTGTGAGCATACTCACAAGTACCACCCATGCTTCAGAGGATTATGGGCATTCCTCTTCCAGCTCTAGTGTTGTATCAGCAAGCCTCTACCGATTACGCAAATTATACTAGAGAAAAGTTCTGTTGTCTTCACTGTCCACACTGCTTCCCTGAGGAAAGTAAGTGCTGACAACTGGCTTTTCTGCTGATGCAGGCTGAGTTTGCACTGGGCTGTAGGCCACGCACAAGGTTGGACTTGTATCACTCAGCCACATGATGATTTTTCTCTGCTGACAGATGTATAGAGGCTTGCAGATCAAGCCTTCTCCTACAAAATTACATTTTCTGACTTAGGTATAAAGCTTTCCAAACAAGAAACACAAGCTACAAAAGTATGACTCTCATACTAGAGTGTTTTGCCCAGGGAAGTATTTCAGCGTGTGGTCCCTGTTGAAACACAGTTTCTGATTGACACCCTAGTGTGTTTCCCGATTCCGGTGGAAGACGTCCTCCAGGCAAGGCTAGATGGCGCAGCAGGTCAATGCATTAAAGGTTTTCAGACGTTCTAAGGTCTGCAAATTCCTGTAAATTTCCACAGCCTCCTGTGTTTATTGACACATCCATGCATTGATTAATGTGGGAGAACCTCATTGCTCTTTGTGGCTTTTCTGATTCATGGTTTTTGATACTCATCCAAGTAAAAGTCCACATCGAAAAGCTTCCAAGGTACTTTATGGACAAAACAACATAAATACTTCTCTCATTTTTTGCACACTGCCTTCCAAACAGAAGTGTAGCTGAGGGTAAACAGAGTCTGGTTACATCTAATTTGGGAAAACTAGAGTTTATTTCATTCTTACTGCCTTCTTGAACACTGCAGGGGTATGTTTATAGATGTTTTATATACTAATAAGCCACTGTCTCCAAATATTTACCAAACATTAAAGAAATCCTCAATGTCAGCTTTTTCTTCCACAGAGAAGAAGAAATTTCTGAAAATACATTATTAGCATGCCCTCTATATTTATTCTGTCTAACATAAAATAGAAAGCTGAAAGTGAAAAACTTCTTGTTTTCTTGGAAAAACTCAGAAGAACATCCTAGACAGTTTTGTGAAGCTACTTAGTAAGCATTAAACAGAATAATTTTTTGTTGCCAAATTAGTACGTAGCAGACTGCTAGTTTCTCAGATAGAGAACATTGTTTACATTAAAAGTCCAACATAAGTGTCTGTCTCATGTATTGTTATTTGCAGAAGATAACAAAATTATGATTAATGAGTTATTTCTATTCTTTAGAAGAGGTCAGGAGAGGAGTTATCAATATTTGAGCAACAGTATGTGGCATTTTAAATAACCCAAATCATCAAAAAGGTTGAAGGTAACAGTCAGATGGTTAATGTACCAAGCATTTAGCATCTGCTCCTGTGAGGTGTCAAGTGCCTTTGCAAGGCACTGAGTGCATTCAAATTACATTAAAATAATGAGGGAACTCACTTCCTTCCAGGACATTTGCAGCCACTGGCAGGATAAAGCTATTAGCATCCAGGCAGTAATGGATAGTAGGAAAAATCCATTTCCTTCTTTCAATTATTTAATTTTTTTATTATTTTTTAAAGTAGATTTCAACTCTTGAAATGTCTTGCAGAAGTTACCAATGCTCTGTAAATACCAGGCTGAGAGCTAAGTGCCTGTAAGCAGAGTGAAACACAGGGTAAGCACAAAAGCTGAAGACAACAGAGGGAAAATGAAGAGAGCCAAGAGACCGTGAAAACCTTTTTGTGGCAGATTTAAGCCCTTCACTACAATCTATTTCTATAGCATACAGGAGCTTCAGGCATCTCAGTGTGATGTGGCCTACTCCTTTGTGTGCAAACATACTGGTGTTAGCTCTCTGCTGCCAAGCTCTGCCCTGAGATAGAAATGCACTTGCTCTAACAGGCTAATGCTGCACAAATTCCAAGAATGACAGTACACAGCTCATATCAGCAGTCACAGCTCATTTTTTTAACTTGTTGTAGGATAACCTGCTCATCACATCATGGGGTTATGAAAGGAGCTGGTTTAGATCCACATTAGTAGTGCTCTGTCAGGGATCCTACTCTTAAAATTGCCATAGCTGTACCATCTTTTTGTGATCTTTTCAACAACTACAAAACTATTTCTGGCAGGTTTAGACCAGAAGGAAAGTAACAGTATTATTCTGCAGGAGACCAACAGCAACTGAAAGAAACTGTGTGGATATGGAAGTGTGAACTGAGAGGATGCTGCTTTAGAACAGCAAGTACCTCCTACTTAGGTTAGGCATTTTGATTGAGCCAGTTTTACTGAGCTAGTGTGCACACACTTTATACAGTTTAGTTGTAAGTGATACAAGCAGAAAGCTGCACGAGGAAGTACACTGGAGTTTGAGTGGCGAGGCACCATGATGAAAAACATAGCAAGAGCGAAGTGTTTAAATTATTGAGAAAGCACTCTCCTGGAACCTCAGCCTCCTCTGTGCCAATACCTGCACATATATTGGACAAAATACATGTAAACTCCGGGCAGCTATGGAAATTTAAAGTTAAAGAGAGATGACGATTACATGCAGAAAGGGAAGCCGAAGGAAACAATGTTTATGTAATAAGTAGCAGTGGCAGGATTATATGGGCAGTCTAGCTATGGTTGTATTTTCAACAACCTTATGATATGGAGTGTGAAGGTGCTCTGGGGAAGCAAACATACTACATTAATTTCTCAAGCTGTTCAAGCATGGCTTCAATTCTAGGTCTATATCACACCACCAGGGCTGGGCTGGAACAGGCTTTCTCAGCTCCTCTCTGTTGGGGAAAATAAGCCAGCAAAGGTTTCTGAGGTTGGAACTGTGAGATAATGGTAGGATCCTGCTTAAACCCAAGCCACAGACAGAATTTTGAGTCTCCTGGGGAGCCAGCGTCATCTTTGTAGAACTATGCTCTTTCTTGATCAATTCTCTGAGGGTTGGGGTGAGTGTCTGGCGGCTTCTGTTCCTCTGGTTTAAGGGTCAGTAAGGTTGTCTATGCTTGTATTAGTCCATGAGAAGCTTTGGAGGAAAAGATGTTTGATATCACAAAGAAGGGAAGTCAGTGGTGTGGTACAGAAAGGTAACTAGTCAAAATGAAAGACAAAGACAAGATATTGGGAATTCTATACCAGATAGATAGAAGCAGGCCAAAGCTGGGCAAGACTTGAGAGGGGAATTTCTTAGTGGCTGACATGTGAGACAGCAGTCTTCAGAAGACTTTAGGCTAGCTTTATAGATAGAAATGGCTAAGGTGTAGAAATGTTACATGGAAAGGATGCTTAGAATTTAGACTTAACCTGCAGCTAAAGACATGGGAGAGTGTAGTCAGTTATAATTCCTAGGTTATTGGTTTGAGAGACGAGGTGGTGTTATCTCAGGAGTGTGGGAAGTGTAGTGGATTTCTTTAGGTGCAGAGTGGCATCAGATTTACCAGCAAACAATTAAAGGTTGAAAAAAGCTATCAGTAATACGGTGAATTTAATATTAATTAAAATAATTGGACAAATTATTAGTATTTCTGGGTTTAATTTACTGAATGGGTCACTTGGTGAGCTTGTTTTTACTGATTGGGTATTGGGCCTTGTCTCATTTCTCTAGGAAATAAAAAAACAGGAAAGTACTCCTCAGCAAACCTGTGTTATCTACTATTTCTGACAATAATGCCACCTCATCTGCATTCTCACCAATTCTATTCACCCAGAACCTTTCCTGAAGGATGTATAAGCCCTACATGAGAATACATGGATGACATCAGTTTTTCTGTTTGGGCCTCAGTGAATGTTATCTTGTAGCTATCCCAAATATCCCATGTGGCAGGAGACGAGGAGTGGTGAGAGACAAGCTATTTCTTTCTTGCATAGTTGAAGTTGTTAATCCTTTGAGCGTCTACTGGATGCTTAGATATACTTGAGAGAGTTTGTGGTTGCACTGGGTTTGGCTCATTTTGACTCACAGGAAGGGATCAGAGGATCATGATAACTCTGTTGTGGTTGCCCATAGCTGCACGTTTTCTTTGTGGTAACGTAGAGTAATAAAATGCCTTGAAAGCGACTATGAACTTGGCCTAGTAGCATGCCTAATGGTGGATGTCTCACCATATAGCAGTGAAAATGGAATGCAGTTGTGTGAATGTTGGGGAAGGAGGAAACTGTGGATGAGAGAAAGGAGAGAAGAAAGATGTTTTAAGATGGCCAGCAAATGGGGAGAACAACCTTTAGAGTATTTGACCTAGCAACTGTAAAGAGGTTTGTTATATGTGTGGAAAGTTTCCAGTCTGCAGGTTTATATTGAAACTTCAAATTTTTTTTACTTAATGGGTTAAAAAATCTTACATTTCTGAACTTTAGGTGATCCATGTTTCACTGATGCATGATTTGTATTTTGGCTAAAATATGTCTTCATCTTTCACAATCACTAGTCACAATCTAAGGATATCAAAATATCTTGTCTGTGTTGCTTTTCCTGTGCCATTGGAATCCCCCTCAGGTAGCATACTGTGAATAAACCATTAGGTTGTTATTCCTACCATGGGTACTCAGGGCTTCAGTAAATGGCTTGCAGGTTACATTCAAATCCTTTGTGAGTAAGAGGTGAGGGGATACATGTTCTGAGCTGCTTTGTATAGCTCCACCATGGTGTAAATAACTCCTTCGGTAGGAAGTATTTCCACCAGCAGTCGGACTTTTTGAGGTACGTTTCTATAGCATGTCAGTTCCTCAAAAGCTCCTGAAAATGTGTTCTGTAGAACTGTATTATATGGACATTGATCTCAGCAGTTTACATTCAGAGCCAACACTACTGCTTCCCTCTGTTTGAGTTCTTCCTCCTTGTCACATCAGCTTTACCGTTCTGTCACTATATCACTCTGACATTTCTGTGGAGTTCCTTGTCCAGCTGGACTCAAGTCCATTTCAAACTTGCTGTTTCTTGTTTGAAGGAATCCAGCTTACCAAAGTGATTTGTGGCTGTTCTTGGCTTACCTTTGTTTTTACTTGCCGCACCCCTAATTTTGTGTCATCCGCAAAGATGGTGTTGTATTTATTTTCAAATTAATTTTTTTTCTGAAAATGTGGGATTGCATCTAGTCCTGGAAAACTGATGACTGACAATTTGCCTTCAAAAAGCCCTCAACCAGTTATAATTCCTATTGATTGCAACTTTTAAAAATCTATGTTCTTCATCAGTGGTTTTTGCCTCAACATCCTCTCTTTTCCAGTTTCTGAATTTTCCCCATTGTTCAAAGCTTTATTAGAAACAGATATCAGGAGGCAGAATTTCTCCTCAACCAGTCTTCTAGGAGGATTAAACCCATCCAGAAGCAGAACTATTAACACTGAGAGAGTTGTGTGGTGTTTTTTTTTTGTTTGGTTGGGTTTTTTTTGTGGTTCAAATACAATTATGAAACCTTTCCCATGTTCTTCATCTTGATAGCTACAATTTTTTCAAATATTCTGCCTTCCTTATCAGTTCTACATATTTGCTGACTTCTAATTTATATTAATTAATCCCCTTTCAATCCTTATTTTCATTCTTCATTTGTTTCTTGTACTAAACCAGGCATCTAGCAAAATAGTTCATCTTGATTATGGGAGTATGCGCTTTTTTTTTTTGGCTACATAATAAATACCTCCTGGAAGCTTTATAATTTGCATTCTTATGCTCTAGTCTTCTGTTTTGCTTCTAATAATAATTTCTTTAAGTTTGGTAACGTAGTACTTGTGAAGTACAGCTCTATTTGTATTTATAGATACAAAATTCATCTTGACAGACAAATGCTTGTCATACTGGAACACAAGCAGGACTGATAAAGGCCTCCACACACATCTTCGAACACAGCATACATGCCTAACCATTAAAACAGTTTCTAAGTTGAATGTTTACAAAGCTTTTCATCATAATTTTCTTGGGTGAGCACTCCCTGTGGACATTCACTAGTACCTTCTGTGGGGTTATATTAGTGAACTGATTCATATTTGTATTCCCTGGTGTATGAGGCTTCAGTGATTCCAGGGTGGCTGATCTCTTCTGCACAGGTCTTTTCCATTGATCCTACCAGTTTAAGATGATTTTACATTATGATAATATAAATTAACAACAGAGACTGTACTGTTCCCTCTCATACAGGAGATTTTCCAGTCCTGTTTATTAGTTACCTGGATTTCCTACGTTAGCATATGAGCTATTAAGAACTTTGTTTCATTTGCCACATAAAATCAGTTTCTCTATTAAATACAGATTTTAACTTCTATCCCTTTTCCCATTCTCCATATTGCTGCCCTTACAGAAAAGGGCTTATCAAATGTACCAAGTGCTACCAGCAATTTGGACCAAAAGGATTTTTAAGAAGCACACTGCAACAAGGCAGCTGTGTTTGGCTTTCACTGGAGACATTTGGAACATTAAAGCACAGGAAAGCCAGATTCTGCCTGTAATTATAAACTCAAGCACGAACAAAAAAATGCCCACAGTCAAACTTTATCAACAATTGTCTGATTGTACTGTGTGAGGTTAGATAAGAGATACTAAATGAAAAAGACTGCATTTTCTTCTTATTGGTACATGGATGCGCTGACAAGGCAAGCAGAGTTTTCCAGTGGTAATATTGTGTTTTGACACATAGGCAGTTTGGTACTAATGAAAGAACTTTGTATTAGAGCTGATGAACTTTCTTCAAGAATGGAAAAACTGAACCTAAATAGAGAGCATCTTGACCGTGCTTCTCAAATAAGATACTAATATGAACTTTAGTAACCACAGCTCTCTCTCCTCAGATTGGCACTACAAGGATTTAATAATCCTAGGCTAAAGTGGGAAGTATTGCATTGGTTTATTTGCTAGAGCAAGGCTGAAGGAAGTGTAATGGGTCACCTGCAGATCTTCTGAGAAGTTAGGAATGGTAAGCTCTGCCAGAAATTACTGAATTTTTCATCTGCAGCAAAACTCCCCGGCATAAATGTCAAACCTCATCTTTATCTGTGTGTGCATGTGAGAGTAGGAGAGATAAAAATGAACCTAAAGATACTATAGGATATGACTCTTTCTGAATTGAAAGCATTGAGAGAGAAGAGCAGGGCTGCCAAAAGGCATGTATCATGCATAACATGTGTACTCAGCAGACTCATCACAAGTTGTCTGGTCTCAGCAGGACTCCTGGCAATTGTGTCCAGGTCTTTGTCTCAGTCTAACAGGGACAGTGCAGCCTTTCTCTTCTTTTAGCTAAGAAAAATACAACTCAATGTAGCCACGTAAGAATCAAGACCAGGCAGGAATAGATGGATCCCTTGCAACAATATTTCCTCAGTAACTCTCATACTTTGCACCTTCACAGCAACTTTTTGGCTACCTAGATCAGCGTCCACCCAAACTGAGAATTTTATCTTTCTGAGAGGATGCATTTGTACACATGAAATCACAGTTCATATGTAGGGCAGACCAAAACTCTCCAGCAATAGGCAGAAACCTCGACAGCTTTTACTTAAAAGGTTTAGTCACCAGCAGACAGGAAAGCCAGAGCTCTAAGGTCTATGTGCAGACAAGAAAAGCAAAAGCGTGTCTGCTGTTGTCTGTCTTTAGCACAAGAAGAAATGGTTGCACCCTTCTGCATAACCAGATTTTGCCAGCTCAGGGGATTGTCAGGGTGGCACAGGGGAAAATTGCTCAAAGTTGCATATGGCATAAACTCAGTTTTGTTTTGTATGTAATTGGTCTTACCTGTAACCTTGGAAAATAGCATTGAAAATATTGATTCTTACAGAGACTTTTTCTTCACCGTAGTACCTGGAGCTGCTGTCTTTTAGGAGCACATGGAGGAAAAGTGCACGTAATGGTTGAGACTTGTGTGTCAGATCTGAAGTTTCAGTGGAGCAAAGTCTTCTCATAGCCATTTTCTGAGGGCAGCACTATAGTTACTGAGCTTGCATTCTCTTCTAAGCGTACTGTGCACTAAGATGCAGGATTTCTTGCCATAAGCAGTTGTGAGATCACACTGTTGCTGTCTCTTCTGAGGCTAAGAATGGAGATTTTTTTAGCCACTGTTTGAGAAACACAGCCTGCCTTTTGAAGTGCCCTTTGTTGTAACCATGAACTGTCTTTAAAACAGCAGATCTCAAGACCATAAACCTTAGCTGATATAATTATAATCTGTTTTGTTTAATTAGGCACAAAATCCTTCTGCTAGCTGCTCCTTTCACTTGCCATACAGTAGAAGAGGTTTGTGATGCTATGAACTTCTTAAAACCATCTAAAAGTGTAGCTCTGAGATTTTTAAAGGAAAAAAGGAAAGTCTTTTGGGCCCCAGGCTCTACTAGAATTACTAAATTCTATGTTTTCACACTAGTACTTGTAAAGCAGTCATAAGCAGGCACTCCTGAAGGGTAGTGTCTGGTCGCTCAGCTAGGACACTCACGACTAGTATATGAAACTCGAATGAGAAAAGTGTAAACATACTGGTGATAAGAGCTCACTTTTATTTTTTATTTATTTTTTTCCTAGAAAACCTGGAAAATGCATATAAGAAATATTTTCATTTATAGGACAAGGCAAGAGATTGGCTAATTTTTAAATTGTACTGTTTGCATTGATTTTTAAAAATTCTTCCTATAAGAAATGGATTTGAAGTTTACTTCTTATTTTATAGCATTAAGCAGATGCTATTTCTATGTGGTAGGGCCTACATATTATGTAGAGCCATGTCACTTGTTCATGCTATTATAAAGGTATACGTGGATGTTATGTTTATTTTCCATTTTTCTTCCCCAGAAACATGAGTTTCTTTTCTAAAAGAACTGCTTTCACATTTTATATTTCATCATACACATATAACCTTTCTTTGGTAGTCATCATTACTAAAACTTTCTGTTTTCCTGTTTCTTAATTTTCTTGCCTATATCACCATGTAAATAATATACCTGAACATGCAGCACAAGACTATCTGTAGTGGAATTATGGCCTTCATTCGTCAAATAATTCAACCTATTCCTTTAACTTATCTATTAATGTTTTTTTGAGTACTCACTACTATACAGAACACCTTTCTGATATGAGATTAAGCAAATACAGTCTAATTTCAGTTATCCTTTTGCACTTACTTTGAATCCCTCCCCACTGCCTGCTCTTTCTTATAGATAGAGGGAGAGATCAGGATTATATTTAAGGACTGATCATTTTTGGATATGCTCCAGCTCTGATTAGGAGATATCGGTTGTCTTTCTTACAAGACTATAGGCAAGTTGCTTTTGCTTTTAATCTTTGTCGATAAGAAGTTTTTTGTAATGTAGTCCCTACCCACAAAACCTTTATAAAGTATTTAGGTCTATGGGACCTGAAGGTACTTGGAAAATAACATCTGAAAGATATGAAGACTCTCTCACATTCTTCTCAGCACGAGAAATGTTTATTTTGCCCTAATAAATACACTCCAGCTTCTGATTCCTAGGAATTTACAAATTCATTTTCTGTTTGCTTTCTGTATCTATCTGCAAAGAAACTTTGCTACATTGGAGCAGACAGGATTTAGAAATGTTCTAAATGTGAAATTTTAGCCATTTGTTTTTGCAGTCAAATTCACTGGAAAAGAGATCAAATGACTTAGTACAGGTTGCAATGAAACTTAACTGATCAATCTGGAGTAAAGTCCTCACACTTTTACCTTTTTCTGGGCCTTTTCTCTGACCAACAATCAACTTCTCTCTTTCTTGTACTAAGACAGTTTTATCTGAAACAGACTGTAATCACTATTCATTGAAATATTTAAATCTTTTGCAGTACCAGAAAAAAACAATAGTGACTTTTATACCAGAGTGTAATTTGTTTTGGCAAGATAGCACAAATGCACATTCCAGCAGCTTAACTGTATCACAAGGATAAACTCATTAATGGAGTTTGCTGTAGTCTTGCCAATGTACTCTTGATAAAATGAGCACCATTCAGTTTACTTTTAACTGGAGCTGGGCAGATTTGTTCAGGTTGTGTCATAGCTCCATTTTTCTCAGATTGCTAGGTGGTGGAGGCAACCTTCCTTACTCATCAATGGAACTGCAAAAAATACAGAAACATGTGGACATCTTTAAGTGACTATACACTTCCTATGGATCAGCAAAATCATTCCCATTGTCTGAAGAGATAGCAGGAGAAACTCAGCTTAGGTTTTTGAAAGTTCTTTTAGATTCAGAATGGCTAGATAATTTAATGAAAATAAAATTTATATGACAATCCTGGCAAGATAAGTTTTCAAAGTCTGATAGTGTTCTTATATCTCTTGGTTTGGACTGATTTCAAGAAACCAGCACTCTTGAAGAGAAGAACAAGACTCAAGCAAAGGAAAAAAAGTCAATGAAGCTCAGGGGCAGCAGCATAGATCCTAATACTTCCTAATCCTAATGCTATTTTTTGCTTTTTTGTAAGAGAGTCTCTGAGAAAAGTCTGGATTGAAAGAAACAAAATATGAGAAAGTGGTTCAAAGAAAAGCCAAATTGTGGCTTAATTGAAACTGCAGTTGACAGCAAGACATGGTTTACATTGAGATAATGAAACACAGAAGGGAGAGAAGGCCTGAAAAATGTGATAACAAGGACTGAAAGCAGGAGGGCACTCAGTGGTAGGGAACACAAGAAAAAATAGCTTCAGAAGAAGAAGCCAGCCAAGTTTGAAAAGATTAAGAATGCTTGTGATCCCAAAAGAAAGAAAAAAATAAATTTAGAAGTTGCCTGACACAAAACCCAAGCTGTATCTGAAGGCAGCAGGAAAGGTGCCTGTGTGGGAGTAGCCAAATGTCTATAAATAAATGTCAAAAAATATTTTAAACTAAACTGCATCTTTCTTTTAAACATTCCTTTACAACAAAATCTTTATAGACTAGGCTTTTAAGTTTACATCCTAAGCACATCCCCTTTCCCTTGCATTCTTTCCTTCTAATACATTTTTTCTTTTCCTGC
>NW_008594461.1:20295-39843 GCF_000691845.1 Merops nubicus | reverse complement strand
GGTAAGCACAGACACTAGTCTCAAAAATAAATAACTACTTAACAGCCTTTTTTTTTTTTTTTTTAAATGCAGAATGTGAATTTAATAGCATTTGTTCCTCAGACCATTGTCTGAGCAGATACAGGTTCTTGCTAAGTGTTGCTGCTGTCAACATACAGAAACAGGGACAATGGCTTGGTTAAAATCCAGCTGTCATTAGAAAAATATTTCTAAAAAGAGCTCTGTTGGTTTTTCTTTTCATTTCATCTGCCCTTCTTCATGACTTCAAACATACCAGTATTTCTAAAAGCCAAGCTAAGTTCCTTCTGGGTCAGTCACGATCTCCAGGGACAAAAGTCAAAAAGGAAAGCTTTAGATGACAGCTTTATCAATGATATATGAGGCAGAACAGAATTCAGTGTTGTTTTCTATAGCTGTGTTAGTTCTGGATTGCTGACAATTAAATATAATTTTCACCAGTAAAGTAAGCTAACACTGTAGTTATGGGTGATTTCTTATTCCTTGAAAAGCTCTCCCATACTGGTGAACAGTAATCACAGCACAGCGGTGGCAGATGACCTTGAAAAAAAAAGAATGTGCAAGGAGGTTGAAGGAACCAACCTGTATGATTGCATACGTGAGCTCAGAACACTCATCTGAAAATTGAGCAAGAGTTACAGAGAATGTTATTTCAAACTAATCAGCCTTTGGATTCTGAAGAAGGGATCATAAATAACGAGAGAACTGCTTTTTAAGTAAAGAGAAACAGTTTACCTTCACGTAAGAGAAAAGAAGGAAACTGGTGGAAGAAATGGGATGGGATGGGATGGGATGGGATGGGATGGGATGGGATGGGACAGTGAGAATCCTGTCTGGATCTGAAAAGAGTTAAACACGCTGCCTTGTACAGGGATAGATCTCTCTACAAGCAATTAGAATGTGATGACCTAGGAAAGACAGCAAAAACTCCAGTGGGTTCCCTGGGAAAGGAGTGAAGAGGCTCCTCTGATCAAGGGCTGGTTGTGCGCTGTGTAGCTTCTCCAGGACATGGGATCAATCTGCTTGCACTGTACATATACAGCAAACAGCTAGCATAGAACCAGGGCTTCTCTAAGTGCCTTTTCTGCCTGAGGTTCGTGGGATCCCTGACCTTGGTTCTGAGTTATTAGCTAGTCAGTAAATAAGATGTGCATCACTTTCATAGGGCGTTAGCTGTAAACATGCCACACATCAGATCTTCAGAACCTCACCCTGTGTGCAGTGAAATAATGCCACTTAAAATAGCCAGTCCTACTGGTATTCTCTGAAGACGGTACATTTTTAATTGGAGGGTATCGAATGGGACATGATATACAAAGGGGAACAAGGGAACATGATCTCGAAGATACACCGCCTTAGTTCTGATACCAAAGCTAGGCTGCAAGTGATACTGAGTGAAGTTTTGCTTTTGCAAGCATTAAGATGCCTTATCATTTGGCTTTGGCATGCAGAAGCAAAACATTTCTTGTCCACAAAGACAAGAATTCTCTTTAATTGTGTCAAATTTACTTAGTGTTGAAGTGTTAGTCTTCTGTTGAAGGCTGTGGCAGCCCTACTTGGGAATTGAGGTAGCATCATCTGACTCAAAGTTGTGAAGGAGAGCAGAAGTGGTACAGCCTTTTAGGCACAGTCAACCAGTGGTTCATGCTTAGCCTGGGCCTTTGCAAGGGAATAATATTTCAGTTTAAGCTTTCAGTGTAAAATTACACTATTGTTCTATTTCAGGAATGATCGAGCATTTGAGGATTAATATGTACTAGCCTGCAAAACAAACAAAGAAACAAACACAAGAAAACCGAAACAAAACCCAGAACAAACCCAAAAGAAATCTGGTATATGTGGAGGAGCTTAACTAGATTTTCCTGAGAAAACCAGAGAGAAAAGTGAAGGAAGGGTTATGGCTGTATGACCTGCTGAAATCCTTCAGCTGTTTTTGGGCTAATCATGACTGGCTTTGAAGCGAGCGTTTCAGTGCATGAATGTAATTTATTTCCCCAGCAGGCTACAGAATGTAGAGTTCAGGCTTTTAACATAGGATCAAATGTTTTCTTGAAATCCCTGGGCCTCGTTTAGATATTCGGGGAGCTTTGAAGGTACTTATACTTCTATTACCTCCAAGTTTATAAAATCCACACCCCTTGATCCCCATCTGAAATGGCCGTTCCATATAAATAGGGGAAATTAGTACCATCAGTGAAGATGCTACAATACCATAGAAGCCATTTGGTCCCATTGGCTTTAGTGGGACATTTTATGAATTAGGCTGCTACTCACCACACAGGTGAGGTTTCTGTGGGCTTTCAGCAGCTCCACAGTTTTGTGGAGCACAGTAAAGAAACATCCATGTGAATTACTTCTGAAATCTTTTTCCTTCACAGCACTGCAAGGAGTGTTGTACCAGCCTGGGTATACCCATCACTGAAGCTGTATTGAGAAGCTGCATTCAGAGACTTTGCTAAAACAAAGCTTGAGGTCTATATTTCACTTTGTTTCTATATTTCTTTGTTCTAAAGCTGAACTGAGTCTTTTGTTTTGGGCTGATGACTTAGAAATGCCTTTTGTCTTCCCACATAATGTTTAGAGGGTTGGCATCCTTACTTGTGATATTCTGCCAGGAAGGAAACCACCTATTCAAGGTCATGACTTCCATCTGAGTGTTCAGAGTTGGTTGAACACCAACAGCTTGCCATGCAGTTTAGCTTCCAAAACTCCTAAGAGGTCAGCTCTTGACTGTTTGGTTTCTGGGCTAAACATCATGCTGGGTCCCTATTTTCCAGGCCTGATAATTTGCTAAACAGCACAATTGAGGGAAGAAAGGACAGAGAATACTCCATTTCTGAGAGTTAAGCTCTTTAGGAGTCTCAGGAGACTTTTAGAATCCCTTTTTCACTGCCATGACTAACAGTAATGCTACTGTTGACATAGTGAAATAACAGTGCTTTAATCTCTCTCTAAATGTTTGATGCAAGCAGGGGGACTTTTAATTTGCCAAATGATAGTTTCATAAGGCAAAGTTTAGGGATAACTACCACTTCCATCTTTCAAACATCTGAAGTATAATTATACAAATCTTAAGTACTTCTGAGCACTCTGTTCCAAAATGACAGCCCTGATTCCATGTTAGAGCACAGCTAGTGCAAGTCTCTACATATTGTCTTTGAAAAGTGAAAGAGGTTGGCAGACACATCAAATAATGATACTTATCTCTTGGAGCACTTTTTGGCTGTAGATAATCAGAGGCTTTCCAAATATCGTTTCAGCATATTGAACTACAGCTGATAAATGCAGGTACCCCCTCCTTTCTCTTATTGCTCTGGCATGAACATGAATTGACTCACCCAAGAAATTGGTCACAGTGAGGAATCGAAGCTCCTTGTTGCTAGTGAAAGATATCTTTGTTCAAAGGAGTTTTTTGATTTTATAAAAGTTTGGAGTTCCTGATGGCCTCACTCCAGGGTGACAAATGGAACAGAAACTGTTTGTTTTGTATTCTATTGGATTCCACTTTCCATACTACTGCAGGATAGGAGGGAAACCACAGAGCAGCTAATACTAGTGATGCTAGCCTGCATACAAAGTCAGGGAAGAGGTATAACTAGGACCATGTCCTCCCATTGCATGTAGGCACCTGCATAGCTTTCACCCCTACTACCTTCTCTGCATGCCAGAAAATGCCTTGGAGCAGCTGAAGGTTTCTGACAGCTCCTGTAGAAAGGCAGTATTTTGTGCTTTTCCAGAGCATATCAGAGCCCTCCATCAGCTACTAACACAGATTTAAATTGCTTGTTCTGTTTTCCATAAAACCTTATTTCTTTGTTTTTTCCACTCAGCAGGTAAAGAAAAAGGGACTGATTCTCAGACACTCCCAAGTTCTTTTCCTGTAGACTCTGAGGAGTAAACCAGTGGGAAGATACATGCTGAAAATAAAAGTTAACCCTGAAATATTCCCATTTTTATTTTAGAAGTAAGAACGTGCATTAGATTGCAACAGTTAGATTCCAACAGTTTCCAGTACTAATTCTCAGCTCTACTTAATTCCTGATCTAATTTTGACTTCTGCATTGTTTCCCACATGGAATGTCCTTCAGCGTCACTGCCTTGTCCCCATCTGAACATTAAATTTTGCACTTTGGACCATAACTGAGAAAGTCAGAGCATGCTTGGCCAACCGTAACTCCCACCAAAAGCCTGTCTTGCCATTAAACAGCTTCAGAAAGCTTAAAATGTTTAAGAGAATGAAACGGCTCTTCAAAATTGCTTCAGTTCCTTGAACACATTCCTTTCTCCAAAAGCACAAGGCTTCAGGTGTTTTCCCAAACATGCAGAACTGTTCTCAAGCAAGATCATCAGAGGTGTCACAGAGTAAAGCTAAGACAAGTTTTGCCTGTAAGACATTTGGAACATGTCAGTAACCTTGTCTTTCTCTGAAAGCACAGACACATAGGTTATTCTTCTTTTAGAAGGAATTCAGAGCTGCCGATAAAGCAGTGGATATTTTCTGATGTGCACAAACCTTACAGTATATGATTAAGTATATTTAATATGGTATAACCACTATATAAGAAAATCTTCATTTGCCTTCAGGATAACTAGAGTTTTATCCAAATTTGTTCTGCATCTGGACTAGCAAAGAACTAAGTCCGAGGGCTCAAGTAACACCACCTTTTAAAAAAAAATAATTACTTTTTGAAAACATGAAAGTAATAATTTGCTTAAAATTCCAAGAAAAAGCAAGTGAAAAATCTGAGTAAATGAGTGTTGTAAGAGAAAAGAGATCTTGTGGGCAAGTCTCCTGGGAAAGGCTTGTTCCAGCCACTGAAAGCAAACACTGTTTTAATGTATAATAATAGGTTTTCTTTCCTATGGTCTGGCTTCCCTCTAGAAAATGTTACAGTGCAGTGGTAAGGAAAAGAAGCTGACTGTCTCAGAGCAGTTTTACTTGGCTTTATGTTGCAATTATATATCGAACCACAGAGCTGCACAAGATCTCACCTGTGCAATGGAGATGAAAATACCTTCTGTCTACCTACACTTCCAATTATCTCAAAGTCTTCCACCACTGAAATAGTGTTTTCTCATTTTCTGAAGGCACAGACGGCCTACAACACGTGAATCAGAAGGTGGTGTTTGAAACAACTTGTCTTGGACCTGGTTCTATTCTAAGCACAGAATTTCTACTATTTGTCCTGTTAGAGAGCCAGAGGACCAAACCAAAAATAAAATCATTTACTTTCATTACTGTGCAGCACTACCTATATGCTTCATGCTCATCACTCTGTGAGTTTCTCTTTCCCCTTTGCAGCCCCTTTGAACTCATTGCATACATGAATAGAACTACCTAACACGGGTAGCAGTGATCAACTCTACCATAACTAGTATGCATAACTAGAAATGTCAATGTGCTAATATGGAAAAGGAGAAGGATTCCAGGAAAAGGGATTCAAGTTGACAAATCGCAATAGAGATGTTGGGAAAACGCTCAGGGAGATTTTTATTTTTTTTTTTTTAAAAAAAGAACCCCACCCAACAAATCCTTTGATCATATTTTTTCACCTGACTGCTGCAGAGCACTTTTTTTACAGAAGCAGTATATGAATCCAGCTGCACTGGAGTTCAGGACATACTTGGCACTTGTCAAGCATATGAAGTGCTTCAGCTGTAACTGAGTTATTGGATGTCTACAAAAAGGACTATGGGAAGCCCCTGTAGGAGGTGTGTGGCCTCCCTGTACTACATGCTGCTCAGAGGTATTGAGAAGACGATTAGGAAGTTTATGATGAGGTGCAATGGATGGTTAAAACAAACAAAATGACAGGCAGGGGATGAGGTATCAGCAGCACATAAGTGTGGTCCTAACCTAATAAGTAGTTGCCTCCACTGGGCAACCTGCCTAACCGTGGTACATCTGAGCTGGTCATTTCAGGGAGTATTGTCCTTGAAGGATTAGTACTGCAGTAAAATTACATGTCAAAAGGTCTGAAATATGACCTGTTATGAAAGATGGAAAGAAAGGCGATCGTTTAGTCTGGAGGAGAAAATCCTGTGGGAAGGCATGGTACAGCTTCACATTTGTAGGAAAGAGGAAAATGTTAACAGGTTGCAGAGAGGAAAGGAAGTAGCAAGTATAAATTGCAACTATGGAGATATGTCCTGGAAGCATATCTTGTGAAATCTTTCTATTTAAAACACAGGCTGTGTATTTTAGAAGCTGTTTAGGAAGGGCCTCTTCTAATCTTTTGGGCTGCTTGATTTTAGAGATCTGCACTGAGCATTTTGTGCAGAAAAGCAGTTTTCACCTCTCAACTTTTTTTCAGTTTCCCAAACTTGAGGGGAATATGGGCAGCTCTTTGCAATTTTAGTTTCATGTGATAAAATAAGTTAATTGTTTTGTTTTCTTCCTTGCCTTTGAAATCTTGAGGTTGTTTTGCTAACTTGCATTGTCACCCAGTTCAAAGCAGAGAAGATAAAGTCAGAAGAAGCTCTGTAAAATACTGACAACTGTTCATCATAGCATGTCACTGACTGCAGTTTGCAGGGTCTTCTTCTGATTCTGATAACCAACCATGCCATTACTATAGTCAAGACTTGTCTAAGCCCAGCCAAGAGCAGTTAATCCAAATGGGTGGAGGTTCACAGTTGAGCAGAGCAACTAGGGATCCAAGGAGCTGTCTAATTCTGTAGTAAAATAACATAATGACAGTACAGAACTGACAGCCTTCTTATCGCTACTTGTTAGTGTTTTAGTAGAGAGACATTGCTCACTCAACTGTTCACTGCAGTCTTTTCCTGCTCCAGTACTGAGCTAGTCTTTCAAGTGTCACTGTTCCTCCCTTTCCCTTCTGATCCTGTGACGCACGTTTATGAAAGTTTTAAAATCAATGGTGTGATATTTTACTTCAGAATAAGGCTCTCTGCCAGCTCTGATTAGGGGAAATGCTTGAAGGCATACAACAGGAGGGTGCTTGCTTGCTTTATTGTGCTCGTGCAGTAATTCAGGCAGCAATAATCAAAGGGTGCAAATACAATGCTGTGCCACTCGGAGACGCTGAACTGGGGCCCAAATAACCATGTTTGTGTGGCACTGCATTGTGTTCAGACCTAGCTCAGGCGTTCCTCGACTGTCCTATAGCTATAACTGTCCTATAACTGGTATTCCAACCTGGACAGATTTTCATGCAAGCAATGCCAGGTCTCATACTCACAGATTGTCCCATTATCGTATTGCAAGATTTAGTCCAAATATTGAACTTTTTGAAATTAATTATTAAATATAATACAGTCTGCTTGCTCCTCATCTTGCCTTCAGGAATGGAAGTGGTGTTTTATCAAAGCTAGAAGCAAACCAGAAAAACGTAGTAACACTCCCTGAATAGTTAATATTTCAGAAAAGAAAATTAAGGTATATAATAGGTGATTAAAACAACAATTTAATATTGCCAGCTGTCATATAGTCTGTATCATTTAAGATATTTATTTCATAGAGAAATCCATTGATTTCTGGCTCTTAGAAAAGTTGATAACTTTTAATTTGAAGTTTATATCTTGCTCCATTGAAAGTTAAGCCTTGAACTTGGTACAACCTTTGTATTTCTTATAACAGCCAGGTAACCTGAAGTTATTAATAACAAAGTATTTGGAAATGTTCTGGTTATGGGTTGACAAGTGGCATACACTGTGTTATCTGTTGGTTCCCTCCTCCATACCTTCTTAGGGAAGTAAATAGCTGGCATAGTTGGAGACCTCTGGTTAAGATAATATGGGGACAAGAGCAGGCGAGCTGGATGTGTTAGAAGTAGACAGTCATGCTATTGGGTAAATACCTGCCTACACTCTTTGTGGTTCTACCCTTCACTTTTTATTCCTCCCTAGCCATTATCCCTGTTAATTTAGATGAGATGTTAAAGGGTAAGTGCAATTCCTTTTAGGTTTTGGTTTGGTTTTTTTTGTTGTTGTGGTTTTTGTTTTTGTTTTTGGTTTGGTTTGGTTTTTTTTGGAGCTGGTAATTCTAAAACCTAAAGCAACTGCTCTGATAGTGTGATGCAGAGGAAAGAGAAGGAGAAAAAGTAGACCAAAAGGACAGTGAGCTTTGCTGCTAGACTCTTAAAATGCACAAGAATTGGAGCACTGTAGATGCCTTAAGTGCATGGCCACCTTCTGCAAGCTACAGAAGACCTGGAGAGTGATTCACCAAACTGCTTTTAAAGATCTAGCCTGTTTCTTCTATTTCTGTGTTCTTTGCTGGATTAAGGCTATACAGTCCCATCAAAGACACAGTTAACTATCTATTTGACCTTCTACTCCAGAAATACATGTGGATTTCATACAACAGATTCTCATAGAACTGAGCTTAGCACTATGGCCTCTCTCCTGTTCTAAAAATCACATGCAGCTCATTGGCCTCATTTGAGCTCCCTTAATCAATGGCATCTGCACACATGGCCCTGAGCAGGGTAGTGGTCACTCTACAGTGTTGCAGCCAGGACAAGAAGGGAGAATTTGTCTGTACCTCATAGCATTGCCTTTGAATTAAGAAGCCTTGCCAGAGGCACGCTCCAGAACTGCAGCCAGTCCCTGCCCCACTGTGCCATATGCTGACACACTTTTAAAGGAAATAATCCCCATCACATGTCCTAGCATCCTTCTTCTCTCAATATCAAAAAGAAAGTCACCTGCAAGGTCTGCAAATGTTCTATGATGAACAGCTGATTTTCTTAAATGTTGAGTCCTTCCTTTCTTCTCTCAGTTAACAATAAGACCAGTCTCTCACTTTGCAAAGTCAGTTTTATGTTGGGCTAAGTTCCCATAATAAATATAGGCTTCAGGGGCTATGGCAGCCACAGGTTTTACTAGTGATTACTGCAGCCTAATATTATGCAGCTAAATAAGTACAGCTTTACCTAGTGAAGAATAAATAAAACTCAGCTTGCTCTGGTGTATGTTTTCTTAAACCTGTGTTGACAAAATTGTTATAAATCGATAGTAATATGCCACTTTGAGTGGATCTCATGTCTTCTTTCTTTATGTGACAATTTGAAAAAAAAAATAGCTCAGGTGAAAAAAAGTGGATAATCTCTGCATAAAAATAAATACATGCACTATTAAATCCTGAAAGATTACTTTATGCACACTTTTGTTCCATGCTGCAGTACCAAGTAAATCTCATAGATTCATTGCATAAGTGCATGCAAGCCAAAAATTATGACAAGCAATTTCTATGATGTATTTTGCCTTTGGGCAGGGATTATCTGTAAAAAGGTTGTGATTTTCTAAAACGGAGTCCTCCTTGATATGAAAAAAAGCTGGTAATAGTAAGATTATAGCAGAAAATTCAAGATTACAGCTTTTATGTATTTAAAATCTGTTTTTATTTCCTAAGAAGGCAGTGTTTATAAACACAAGAAAATACCTAGCTTCTGTCTGATAATACGACTACACCTAAATTTGGTATCAGTTAGGTGAAATTAGGAGCCAAGGTTTCCCAAGACAGGTTACCTCTTTGGCCTTCTGCTACCCAAAAACAATGTCATGGGCAAGACAAAGTATATATTTTGCCTCCTCCCTTCAAGGTCAAATCATTACTCTGACTGCTTAATAAGAACTGTCATGCTGATAAGCCTGTTAAGCAGCCAAGACCTCTTGCCCAGTATCCTGTCTCTGAGAGGGACCGGTAACAGATGCCTAGCAAGAGCTATAACAATGTGACCTGCTGCCTGGTGTACTGTCAAAGTTGTTGGGCTTTGGCAGCTTAATGACTTCCTGAGCCTGTGGGTGCATCTGGACAGTGCCTAAGAGACACTGACAAATTCCGTGTAATATTCTTCAATCCTTTCTTGAGCTTGAAAGGGTTGCAGTTTACTGTGTATTGTCTGTGCATTCTCCTGAGAGAAGCAGGTCAGATAACAGTGAGGACGTCTACCTCAAAATGTACCTGAACCTGCTTAGCAGGAGCAGGACAGAAAGATGGGGGAAAGCACTTCTCACAGTGTGGGGTGGAGCGTGCAGAAGAAAGGCAGGAAGGCTGCGTTTCTGTTTCTATATGAGGCAGGTATAGGCAAGGAGTTCAAGCCCTGAGCTGCTGCTTAGTTACCAGTATGCTCTTGTACAGTTTTGGCATGTGCCAGCCAGCACCCTCTGAAATACTGCCTGAATGTCATTCAGGCGACAGCATACGCCAGGCTATTCCCAATAGGCATTCATATGCTGAAGCCCTGCCCCCAAAGACAGCCCTTTTTCTATTCTTAGACATCTTAAGTTGAAAGAAAAAACATGAAAAAAAATGCTTTAGAGCCACATAATCACCACATGGAACACAAAGAAGACCCAGAGGCAGCTCTGTATAGTGTGGACACTGCCATTTGGCCCAGGGCATGGGAACAGTCACAGCTCTTGTGTCACTTAACAGAATAAATGGATCCAAGGAGACTGGGAAGCTGATGAGAAAAGCAAGAAGCATGCTTCCAGCCAAACCTCGGAGGTGGTAGAGAGAGAGCTTTCTTTGTGAACCTGAGGAGTTGTGTGGGACTGGTTGCATGTCAGAAATCCACTACACTGCTGGAATGGGAGTAAGCCTGAATCCAACAGCTAGATAGGAGGTCTATAAGCCATCTTAGAATATATTCTGTCTCAGTATGACATTCTCTACTTTAAAACATTTATTCTCCCAGTTATGCCCTTTCATCTCAAAAATGTTAAAGCTTAGCCAAACTCAAACTAATGAAGTACTGCCTTCACAGAGACATCCTGAAGTCTCCATTAGATCCATGCTCTGACACACTCACAAAACATCTTTGTCAATGACATGGACAGTGGGACCAAGTGCACCCTCAGAAAGTTTGCAGACATGCCAACCTCATCATGTTCAACAAGGCCAAGTGCAAGGTCCTGCACATGGGCTGGGGCAAGCCCAAGCACAAATACAGGCTGGGCAAAGTATGGTTTGAGAGCAGCCCTAAGGAGAGGGACTTGGGGGTGCTGGTTGTTCTACTCCTCTACTCCATGCTGGTGCGACCCCGCTGGGAGTACTGTGTCCAGCTCTGGGGCCCCCAGCACAAGGAGGACAAGGATCTGTTAGAGTGAGTCTAGAGAAGGGCCACAAAAATGAACAGAGGACTGGAACACCTCTCCTATAAGTACACGCTGAGAGAGTTGAGGCTGTTCAGCCTGGAGAAGAGAAGGCTTCAGGGAGACATTATTGCAGCTTTCCAGCATCTGAAGGAGGGCTGCAAGAAAGTCTGGGAAGGACTTTTTACAAGGTCTTGTAGTGATAGGACAAAGAGTAATGGGTTCAAACTGTAAGAAGGTCAATTTAGACGAGATGTAAAGAAGTTCTTCACTGTGAGGGTGTTGAGGCACTGGAGCAGGTTGTCCAGGGAAGCTGTGGATGCTCTGTCACTGGAGGTGTTCAAGAACAGGGTGGATGGGCCCCGTGGCTCTGAGCAACCTGCTCTAGTTGCAGATGTCCCTGCTCCCTGCAGGGGGGTTGGACTATGTGCCCTTGAATGTTCCCTTCTGACCCAAACCATTCTATGATTCTGTAATTCTGTGGAAACACTGGCTTGAGCTGTACTTCTCACCCCTCCTGAACAGGACATTTGCCTTATTCCACAGGAAAAGTGACCCATAACATTTTACAGTCACCCTGTTTAAGTTGTCATCTACCCTACTTCCTCTCATTCACCATTAGACTTACATAGCATGGTACTCAGGAGTAGGGCCTGTGGAACACAATTTTGGTAATGTAGTCTTGAAAGGCTGATGGACAAGCTATCTAACTAGTCCTTTTGTTTAATCACAAGAATAGCTGACACAAAAGATCTCATGTAAATTTCTCCTCAAAAGGGGATTTGTCTTCCAAATTATCTCTCATCATAATCCTGTTTCAACTAATCTGTGCCAAGCACCAGACAACTCAGTCTGACACACTTAGTTTAACTACATCACTTCTAGACTATTCCCACTGTCTTGCATTAGCTACATGTGGTTAAAATTATGTCGCTTCTTTCAGTTTCTTGTTTTGAGATATCTGATTATTTTTTTTCTGGAAATGAAAAATGTATCCCTCAGCAGCCATAAATTCCTGCAGCAATATCACCTTCAGCCATTGAATTCAGATATTTTGCTTCATAATTGCTGACTTTTCAGATCTTTAAAAAGAAATATTCAAGTCAGAAAGAAAACACAAGAAACATAAAAAAAAAAACCAAAAACATTTAAAAGGAGAAAAAACATTTGCTGAAAGCACTGCATATTGAGCATCTGTATAACAAATACTCACACTTTCTTGTTCATCTTCTCAGTAGCCACTTCATTCCTGCAAAGGACAGAAGACAGACAGGAAAAAGACAGATATGTAAACTGAGGAAAACAAGAAATCTTGATGGTGCTAAATATGTTCAGCCTATAAATCACTTCAGATGCCTTTTCCTCTGAATCCACAACCTGTCAGTGCTTTCCAACACTTCATTGATTTGGTGCAGAGAATTCAATAGAACGCTAACTTGGGAGAGTTCTGTTTTTCCATTGGCATCCTCTGGTGCCAGTAAGTCACTAGCCCCCACAGTTGTCACAGCAGAGAAGTCAACATATTGAACTTTGCTAGACAAATTGGGGCCTAATTTGAAGTGTTCAGCTGAGCTCTTATTCCACACGGGGAATATTCATAGGGAAAATATTAGTAAAATTCATGAGCATAATAAGAAAAGGTGAAAACAATTCCTTGAGTAAAAACTGAAAGGGACAAAAGTAGTATTTTCTTCTTGACTCATTTCCTGATTCAGAATGGTTAACAACACACAGATTATTTTTCTGTGCTGCAAATGGCATTTGCTAACATGCAAATTAAAGTTGACTGACAGTAATAAGATATGGCCCAAGAAAAAAGATTCTAAATGTTCAGATCTCATAATATGGTGAATTCACTGTTTTCATTTTTTTCCTCAATGCACTTCAGAAGCATAAATCCACTCTTCATAGAGCACATTAGCAACTGGATGCACAGGGACTTTACACCATGACACCAATTAAACTTAATGAAAATTCTACAGCTGAATTCCCACATGCCATCAGCTGAAAATGTACTGCTAATGGTGTTTGAGCTCACTTTTCTCTATAAGATTTTTACCTTTTGTGTCCTTAAGAATTGCAGCATAATTTGTATGTCTTGCAGTCACTATGCCCTCATGCTCTGATCATGTGTTTTTCCTTATCAGCTGAATTTCAGCAGAATTACTCTGCGTGCTCTGATGGATAGGACAAGCAAGTGTTGATATACTGCACTGACCTCCACCACGGTCTCAACCTGCCAAATTTGATCCTGGCTTTGTTCATGTGTGGCACGTTCTGTTAATTTACTTACCGACTTCGCTTTTTCTGATCATGTTTTGCAACTTTTTTTTTGTCTGATCATGTTTTGCATCTTTTTTTTCTGAAGTGCTTTTCTTTTCCCTCATTTCTACCTTCTGTCTTGGTTTTCTTCCCAGCTGTGTAATCAACAGAGAGTATTTTCTCATTATATATTAATGGCCTGCATGTTCCCAAAGCTTTTATCAGATATTTTCACCTGGGGAGGAAGGAAAAAAAAAAAAAAAAAAAAAAAAAAAAAAGGTGAGGAAGCTGTATCACAGGTCTTCAAAATAGAGCTGTTACTCTGTATTTTATCAGTGACATATTCCCTGTTCATTTAATCATTTACATAAGATTATATGCTGTTCTGGACAAATTCTGACTTCACATAGTATAGAACTTCAGCAAATTTATCTGTTTTTACAATGCAGATGCTGAGACTGCAGTTTGTCTCAATCCATTGAATAAAAATGCTGTGTAAACGTTTATAAAAAAGACTGCTAGTTTTGGTTTTGATCCTACATGCACTCATTCTAGTAGAGGAAATATCCCTAAAATCTGATTCTGTCTTGTGCGTCAAGAAGCAGCAAGAGCAGGCCACTCTAGGACAAACCAAGAGCAACAACACAGACTGTGCTCTCACCAGAGCACAGGTCCACCACAGCTAAAGAGGCTGGGCAGAATAAAGCTGCTGATAGCTGGTTCCATCAACAGCTCCACATATGGGGAGGTGGAGAATGAGGTCCAGAGCCCATCCAAGGAGTCTAGACAGGAGCAGCAGGAGATTGGACGAGAGACAGGACTGTAAACCAGATTACATCATAGGTCCAAGAATTATCTAGGTGGTAGGGCTGAAGGTAGGTACACTAACCCCATAGCTGAAGCAGGGAATGAAAGGCCCAGGTCTAAGCTTACACGGAGCTCCTGGGCCGTAGGCAAAGGGTGGAGGTCCCAGGTAAGGCTGGTCAAAGCAATTGATACCTATTGGTGCATTCACAATCCTAACAGTGTGGTTTTGGATGAAGTTTTCAGCTGTTTCATCCAATTTCTACCTGCTTCAGGATTAGAAACAAATGAGCTACTTAAATGGCTTTAGAAACCTGGCTGTAAGTGCAAATGATGCTTAGCCGTTAGACACCTAAGAAGCTTTCAGGCAGATCCCTGAGGTCAGTAAGGCCATTTATTTAGTTGGCAAATATTCGTATTGTATTTTAGCTTTAATCCCTCTGTCTCTTACCTTTGTCGTCTTTAAGATGGTGATCTCATGAGGATTAATTAGTTTGCATCTGTATTGCATGCAAAAAGCAAAAGTTTCTGCTAACTGCAAACTGTGATGTGTACTTTACTTGCAAACCTGGACACTGGAATAGATATTTACACTGTTTAAGCTGAACGATAGAAAAGATCCAAAAGAACTCATTCAGACTTCTCGACCTCCATGTGCTTACACTTTGATCAGTTTGTTCTGTCAAAACCAGAGAAGTGTCCTTATAGGTGTCTCACCAGTAGGTGAGACAGAGAAGCAAAGGTTTGGAAGTATGAACATCAGATGTGTGAAGCTTGACAGATCTGTCGTTTTTTTGTAATAAATAGTCTGAACCCTCACGGTGCCTCATGAAATGTCCAAGAGAGCCAGAACAGAGTACATGGGAGCCCAAATATGAGATGAGACTGAGTTCAGACTGAGTTTACTTTTTTATGGATAGGAACTGCTCCTCAGTGTCCAGGGGACAGACAATATTGCACTATTGATCTTGCAAAGCCCAAGTGCCACCATCCACTTTGACTTGAGAATTGCAGCTGCGAGATTCGTCAGAACATCCAGGGCATCTGTGGGACAGGAGGAGAAGACAGTCATACTTTGAAAGTAAAAAGGGTGTGGAATACATTTAAAAACTTCTAGTGCACTCCTTGATGTCTATATCTAGTTAATATTATGCAGCTGTTTGTAATATTCAAAGGTCGTTCTGGTTTTTAACAGTTCAGCTATGTGGCTGTGTAGCTAAGTTACTAATTTTGTACCTGTGCTATTTTCAGAATGTGAGCTATTACTAGGTGATTGCTATAGCAGTATATTAAGCCAAATTTACCCTGACACGACTGCTTTGCTCAGGGCAGCCACACAGATCTGTTCATGGGATTTCCAGACAACAATTCACATTGTCCCAGTGCTGAACACTTCCTATTTCAGGTTCGTATATCTAGGCTTGGCTCAACACTGCATTATTCCACATTTATGCTGGTAAAACTACTTTGGACGTGCTGGTATAAAAATGGAAGAACACAATGATAAAATAGGCAGCCTGTTGTCATTTTCAGGACACCAAGACTACCTCCCTAAGATATGGATAAACAAACATATCCTGTTCCAAATTGCTGCCTCAGCATGTATTTTTCACTTGGTTTGGACCCTTGAAGCTTTTAAGCATTTGCTGTATGTTTCTGAGCACCCCTATTGGATTACTTGGATTTGGTTTTTCCCACAGAAAACTGGCATTAAGTGGTCCTTTTCCCAGCAACAATAATCTCATTTACTATAAATTATTTTATTTGTATTACCTTGGAGACACCCTAATGCTTTTACATAATAAAGGAACCATTTATTTCCAAATATTTTAAAGCTTGTTTTCAAAGGTTTTTCTGATTTTTAAAGTGGAAATCATTGCATCTGATGGGAAAAAGATTTCTATTACAAAAGAAAAATCATTCATACAAATGTAGGTCTAACTTTATGTCAAGGGAAAGAAACAAGGAAATGCCTATTTGTTAAACAATAATGAAAAATATGAATTTTGTGTAGATAAAATTAAAAGTACATGCAGCAAGTAAATTATGCCCTGAAAAACTTTCCATTGAACTCTGCATTAAATTTTACAGCTGTCTGCATGAAAGTGCTATCTGATAATAAGGCAGGTCTTTGCAATTAAACTTGAACCGGCATGATTGATTTTTAGGCAAGCCTGACTAAACGAAGGAAACTTTAAAATTCATTTTTAGAGGGAGGGCAAGGTAAAAGTACAGGCTAAGAATTTTCATAATCCTCCTTACATAATCAGAGCAACAGAGCAGTCAGGTAGGGCTGTTAGTACACACTGGCAAGAGGACACACAAAGTATCCCAGCAGTCTAAAAATAATGGAAAACAACTTCGGTTTCCTACTATTTATGGAATATGTTCCAGATGTGAAATTATTGTGTCACCCTCTAAAGGGTGCCAGTGTGCCTTCTAGATATCTGGATGAGGTGGCCCAGTCCATCCCTGTGCTTCCCACTGAGGGGCTGAGACCTGCTTTGGAATCTTGTGCCAGGCTGGGATTCCCAGGTTGTGCCTCTAAATAAGCTGTCTTCTCAAGCGAACATAGATGACAGCCATGAGGCTGACAGGATTTAGCACTGTCCCATTAGCACTTCTTAAATCCAGGTCAAGTGCAGAGCAGATGCAGATGTTGCTCTCCCAGAAAGACCTGTGGCTGTGTGAGGGCAAACAGCATGCATGGACCAGGCAGCAAGGCAGCTATGGAGGGTGGGACTGCAGAGCATACAGAGGCTGAGTGCTGTCTTGGCCAGAGTTGTAATGATCTTATATAAATGCCACAATTATTATTCCTGATTATTTATTTGGGTTTCTTGTAGTTGCCTTCAGTTCACCACTTAGACTAGATACCTAGGAGAGAGCATGGTAAATGAGTGCATGTAGGTGTGAGCATGTGTTTGAACGATTATTGGTCATATTCAGCCAATGCACTTCATTACCACCTGGCAGGAATGAAAAGCTACGACAGACACAGATCAGTGGGTTTGATGCTCTGAGTGTATAGACCTTTTTTAGGCTGGTCCTAATTCAAGGACAGTGTCCCTTGTCAGAACTCTTCCTATGAGAAAGGCTACCAAAACTGAAGCCAGCGTTATAAGTCAGTGTTTACTCTGTGGGTCATGGCACGCATTATGAATCAGTATTGAATTATGCTGTCAAAAAAATCTGTTTTATGAACTGGCAGTAAAGCATAAAAAAAAGTTAACAAAAAGTGAGTATTTTCCAGGTTATGATGATTTTTGCTTTGGTCAGGCTATCTTCCCATGACTGATGCTTGTTTCCTGTGAACATTTGATCACTTGTTTTTTATGTAAGTAGTTGTCAGCATTCACATTTATTATTGTTCTCACATATCACTATCATGATCTGACTATTTTTAAAACAATTATGGATGTATTTATAGTGCTGTGTTATACTTGTAGAGGTAAATATACCATTCTAATTACTGTATTGCTGGTATAGTTTGTCTTCCTACATACTTAGAGCAGATGTGAATTTTTCAGGTTAACTGACATTATTTTGTGTTAGAGAACGTACATACAAAAGTAATAAGGGCAGTTTTAATACTGTGACTGAAGGATTTTTATCTGTCACTGGATCACTTTCATGGTTGTGAAGTGTGAATGACTAATGTTCAATGACTAGACAGGCACATGAAGTAGGAGTGTTACCCTGCCCAGCAGATGATCTTCTCTGGGAACATGCAGTGAACAAAAGATCTCATCTTTTCTCCTTACCCAGCAGCAGATACTGCAGATGCCTATAGCGGGCTTTTTACTTTATGGAACACTGTCAAAACAGAGAGCAAATCTTTACATTCAATACACACACTGCACAGAAGCTACAATTAAGAGGAAGGACCACATTGATTTTTCCGGTAAGAATTATATTTTTTTTTTATTCTTGGCTCTCTGAGACCCACGTTATTAGCTATCTGTAGAGGTTGCAGGATGTTTGAACTCTGCTTTTTAGTGGCAAGAAAGTGAGATTAATGGGAGTTGTAGTGTCTCTCTGCTGACAAGAGGCCCATTTCCATTTTTGCTTTTAAAGGAAAGCACTGCATTTCTTGTAATTTGCAGGAGAGCCATCAGCTAGATATAAGGAAAAGAATATATATTCAGCCTCCTGTCTGCGACATGGAATCCTGATTGGCACACTTACTGGGAAACAAACATGCAAAAGCACTGCACTGCTGTGTTTGTTGAGCAGTTAAGTGCAGACTTTAGTATATTTGGACTCCATAAACCATCCGCTCCACCCCCCCATCAATTAACCCACATGTTTACTTTGCATTCTCGTCCTGGGCTCCTGTCTTGCATGTTTTCCCCCTGTCTGCTGTAGACAGTTTCACAGAAATTTGTGCTGAAACAGGGTCAACCCCTGTGTCCTTTGTCAGACAGCTTTTCCCCAATGAGCCTTCGGGAGCTGTGGGCTGTGGGGAGTGAAACACTGCACAAACCATTCTCTGTCTCCACTGGTTTGTGTGCACAGAGCTGTAACACAGACTTGTATTTTCCCTGAGAGCTTGTCTGGCACCTTTTGATGGATTGTGCAACCATTAATTTCCTCCTTTTCTTTTCCCAGTCCCCATGTACCAGCACTGATAAGAGGCTGCACAAAGCCTTTTAGACTATGTGATTTCTGTAATGTAGTGTTTAACTGCTAGGCTCCTGTATTTCACAGAATCATAGAAGATCTAAAGTTGGAAGGGACTGATAAGGATCATTGAATCCAACTCCTTGCTCCTCGCAGGACCACATAAGATTTAATCTTACCACTAAGCCCATCATCCAGGTGTTTTCTTGCGAACTGCAGAGGACTTCCCATGAACTAGTGTATTGTAAGGGTTGTCAAGGAATGGCTTGCAACACGTTACTTAGATTCTTCAGCTGTAGATTTTATGTCAGTCCTGATCAGAAACCAGCAAATAAATTCCATCATTTTTCACTATGGAGAGCAAGAAGGAACCAGCTGAGGAGGAGGATGGTGAAACCAACAATGCAAAGATTTCCCTACTTTTGCTAATGTCAGAGGGCATTTCTGTAACAATGTCTCCTCCTCTAACTCTCCTTTTTTTTTTTTTTTTTTTTTTTTGGGGTAATATCAGTTTTGAAGCTTCAAAGCTGGTGAATTTCAAAATTGAAAATGTTGATAGAAAAGATATTTCTGAGGTTTTGTTTGGTTGTTTATGATCAGAAAATTATGTTCTGCTCTCTTCTGCTGGAAGGCAGAGTAAAGCACACTATATAGACATGTCTATAGGAAGGCAAGGTTCCTGTCCTCTGAGTAAATGTGATGTCGCTGCTGCCCCTTCATACCTGTTTCTTGTCTGCTTCTAGCTGCACAGGTGTCTTCAATGATGAACACTGTCATATA
>NW_008594461.1:0-20264 GCF_000691845.1 Merops nubicus | reverse complement strand
CCTGCTGTTTAAAGCTAGAGACATATGAAAGAAAGCAGGCTCACTCTATTATCATCCTGATGTACATGAGAAAAATTAAGTAGGAAGATTCGTGCTTCTTCTATCTGCAGGTTTTATGTGCCCTGCTAAGACAGAGAAAAAGAGAAGCATGTTATAACATAGCTGTTAGTGTGGGGATAGGCAGCAGCAAATGTCTGCCAAACAGTGCCTCTGAGGTCCACAAAACAGTTCAAGAATGGCCTGGCAATCTAAACTGCATGCATTTGTGCGGGAAACGTCTTTTCAACTTCTTGCTGCTCTGGGATTGGGAAGAAGGAAACATTGAATTTGAGGATACTGGGATAGATGAGTGGAAAAAGAAGGGGTCTGATGATGAAGACATTTTTGTAGTAACTGAAAAGGTGGAGTGGAAGGGAAGAATATATTTGTTAGGAAGAGGATAAAGCCTTTATTAAGCTTAATAAGACCTACTGGTGCACCCACAGTCCTGTCAGCCTTCCTGGAATATTATAATAGTCATGGTGAGTGCTCCTAAGGAGAAAGAAGCCATGTGAGACTGTTGCAGCAGTGAAGGCAAAGAGTGAAGTGTTTGGGAAGTGCTGTGGAAGACAGGCAGTAGGAATACAAGGGGAGATCTGGACAGAAGACATAATCTCATGCTGAGAGTTTGCAAGTCTTCAATTGCTCAACTTCTTATTATAATAAAGCATCATTGAAATACTAACTGAAACACCACCATGAATTTTAAGGCTGTTCTGCACTGGACATCTTATTTGCCTAACTTTGATCTGAAAAGGCTGTCCCTCCTCTGTGCCAGGAGATGCTGCAATAACACAGAAAGTCTAGTAGAACAATCAAGGTCTGAAGTCAAGTTAATAGTTTCTGATTTTCTTTCACTGAGAGCACAAAACACAAGTTCAAAAACAAAGGCATGTTCAGCCAAGTTTTTTTTATTTCAGTATATGTTGTCCACAGTCACTCTCTGCACTAATAAAACTCAGCCCTGTAAAACAATGGGAGGAAAAATGTACATGGTGGAGTAATGCACATGAGGCAGTAGGGAGGCTTTTGGAGCCTCCCTAGCTTCTGAATCACAAATGTGATGTAGAAATTTGCCAGTCTTTGGAATCCCCTTCTTTGTTCAAGCATAGTTTCCCTGACATTGCAGAGCCTCCACTTTTGCCCTCTCCTACAACAGTGTAATTGCCACTTAATAAATCCTCACGACTTAATATATCTATGTAATTTTCTTAACAACTGTTCTGATACTGTCTCCTAAAGCATCTCTTACTGCAGTCACCTTTACACAGAGAATAAAGTGGTCTCAGCCTACCCTAGCTTCTGAACTATTTTAACTTTCCTGTTATAATTGAAGAGGTATAACCCAGGCTCTTCAGGCTTTATTTATAGTAGTTCTAGTGGTGCACTTCCTTCCTTGGGGAAAAGACATGTATACTGGCAAAAGAGTTGTTTTGCTGTTACTGCCTTTACCAGTTCCTGGAATTCAATAACATTACTGACTTTTCAGCTGGTACAACTGTGGCTTTAGACCTTGGGTCAACCCCAGTGAAAGCAAGCTAAGCTAATTCAAACTACCTTTCTTCTCATATGGGCAGAGCACACACAGCTAGAGTTATCCTGCAGAAACTCATTCTGTCTGTCTAGAGACACCTCTGGGGTGTCTGACAGCACAGTTGTCAGAGAGGTGTGTGGTGTTTTTTCCCCACACTCTTAACCAGCATAGCTCTGCCAGTAAAACTTCCAAGTTTAGTCTGGCTGTGGTGTGAATGCAGCTGTATCATTAAGGCTTGTTTCTGTATTAGAGGAGGCCAATGTTGTACCATTGTAAGTAGCTTTATCATCACACTTGCATTAGGGGCTCTATCAGCATAAGCACTTTGGTACAAGTGAGAATTAGGCCATTTATCGATCACACACCTTGCTGTTGACAGAAGGGGCAAGTTACAACCAGCTCTGAACCTCTGAGGAAAAACTGTGGGATTTGCTGACTGCTTTACATATCACTGGAGAGTATTATATATTATTATATATGTTATGATATATATAAAATAAATATTATTATATGTTATATACTTCCTGGTTTATGTGTCACTGGAGACATTCACAGCGTCATGCAGTTGCAGTGGTGGTTTTGAAAAACACATATGGAACCAGGTTACCATAGCAACCTGATGGGCCACTGCTTCTTTCCTGGCTGGCAACATCATCCTCGTTCTCAGGGTTTGCCCAGCTGCCCAGTGTTTCTTGGTCTTGATATATCATGCAGTTCTAACGAAATAGGATTCTGTGACCTCTTCAAAGGTTTTCTTAAGCTGTACATGAGGCTACACCTCGATTTCATGCATTTTATTTTCAATAAGATTATTCAGGAGAAGAAAATGCTTAGTTCACAAAACACTGCCGTATAAGAACATCATGACAGGATGAAGAGACATGCATTGACTTTACAATTTTAACACCTTGCTTATGAAAATACGGCCCTATCACATTCAGCTGTGTAATCATAATACCTTTTCATGTTATGCTCCTTACCATTGTTGAGGGACAAATCAAGTATGTGCTTGTTAAGTAGACTGTGAGGGACTGCAAAGTATTTTACTAGACATCCTGTGTACCCTGCTGTTTAGTGGGAACTGTTTTCTCTGTTTTCTGGGGAATTCCAGAAATACGATTTCAGAATTGTTTCCATCACAAAACTGTGTGTGTTAGTGCTCATGCAGGAGGCTGTATAGGAAGAAGATTCTTGCAGCAGCAGTAGTTGGCTGCCCTCAGGGCAAGATTTCTAAGCCTTTCGTAGTACCTAACTTATAGACATTAGCTGCCACTGCCTGAGACACACCACCCTTTTCTGTCTGTACACAAAAAAAGGGCAATGCTTTTCTACCTTTTAATAATATTGTGAGGAATCATCCATTCCTTTTATGTAAATGCTTTGCAACATGCCAGTGCAGGTTCCCGGGAAGATAAAAAAGGAATTACCTGTCTCTCTCAAGCAATGCTAAACTGTTTTGGATGGGCAATAGCAGGGTTTAAAGGGAAAGGCTGAACTGACAGAACTTCTGCCATAGTCCAGGATGAAGCCAGACACAATCCTGACCTGAGACAGGGTAAAGCCTGAGACAGCATGTGCTTTGCCTTGCCTGACTCTGACTATGGGTGTGCACTGCAGGCCCCCACCTCAGAACTTCACCCTGGGCTGTGAGGTGGCCAGGCATGTTCTTGCTTTGCTGACAGAACCAACATAAAGCAATTCTGTTGGGAGAGTTAAAGCAAAGCAAGAAACTGAAATAGATTTGCTAGTTTTGCAGCTGGGCTGCTTGCTGGTTTGTATTATTTTTATAAGAAAAGTATGACAGACTAGTTCTCCTTCTTAGATGGACCAAAATTAAAAAAAAAAATGAAGCCTCCAGTACTTTTTCTGAGAACAGAAACAGTGTTCAGCATGTACAATAGGTTAGGCAAATTGTCTCTGGATTGCTGTTTTCATGAATTCAAGAGCAAACTTCTGTGCTATTTTACATAAGCTTGCTTCAGAGCGGAAGCAGAGACCCTCTAGCTCTACTTAGGCTTTGGCAAATGCATGCAAGAGCAGGACACCCTGTATTTCTGACACTGTCCTTTGCACCCAGGTGGGTCTCAACTCAAGGACATGCGGATAGTCCATCACTAAGAAGTGGCACTTATAGCACATGGCTCTTTTCAGTGGGAGCAGAGTTTTAGAAGCCGTGTTGTTCTAGCCCTTTGAACCTCAATGTTCTTTTCATCCTTTGAAATGTTCTGTTCTTTGGTACACACACCTTCCAACCTGTTTCCATCAGCACATTTGATGTAGGAGTCTGCTTTCTGATTCTCAGTAAATACGACCTACCTCAACTTTTAAAGATGAGTATATGTTTATATATCTCAAGTTCTCCAGTCAGCTTTTCTAGCCTAAACTCATTTCTCAGGGGATGAAGTGCAACAAGCAGCAGCTAGTTTCTGTAAATGTCTGGAATTGGTCCAAGGAATGTGGTAAAATTTGGAGGATTTGTATATAAAGGATACAGTGTGTTTTCTGCTTTTAATTTTTCTGCCCTTGCATTCATCTATAATTTGTGGAATCACAGTTAAGTCATGCTATGCCACTGACATTTTTGTATGATGTAATCATTCCTGATTGCTGCCTCTGCCCTCTGCTAGCTGCCTGTTTGTACTGTCTGTCTGCAGTACAGCTCGCTCTTTCGAGACCACAATTAAAAAAAAAAAAAAAAAAAAGAGTACCAGAAAGGCACTTCATTTTCATCTCTAAATGTTTGAGTAAAACAGGTCTCCCATGGAAAATGAAGCCAAGCAAAATGCTGAGATAAGTTAGTATGCCACCTTGTCATCTTTCTTACTGATTTCTTCCAAAGCAACAGAAAGTTGCTCTCATCAGCAAATCTTAAGAAGCATTGGTCGCTGGAAGGAAAGCAGTCCACATTCTAGTAAGACATGTGCCTCACCATGAAAGGAAATAAAGGCATGATTCATATCAAATCTGTCTTATTTCTGCATTGTACCACGTGACTCTGTCTTGACCTCCTGGCAGGCTCTAGCACATGTGCCTTGCTGTTTCTAGTCATTCTTAGTGTGTCTGGGTGGACAGGTTGTGAAGGAGGCCTGTCAGTGCACTCTGCCAATTCTGTCCCATGCTGGTTTCGAACAGTGCAGTGAGGAAACTGTCTCTGAACAAACCACTGCTCATAGGCTGAATGCACAACAGTGTTGTGGGTTGTCACTGGAAATGCCAGTTGAGGCTAGCTGGCTGGGAAACATTGAGAAACTTCCTCCACTCCACACATATGCCCACAGTCTCCACTTTGCTGCTCTCCCTGTCCAAATACCTGCATCTTCAGGTTCAGGAAATCTGTAGGCAATACCATGCTAGAGCCAAAACCGTCCCTTACTTTGGGAACGTTGCTTAGAACAGTGTTGCAGTAGGATTTTTACCAAGTAACGCTTCTGTGACACTGGCATACTGTCTGAGGTAGCATTTAACTCCAGATGGCTTTTAATCTATGCTACAGAATATCTGGCTCTGAGAGGACAAAACATTGGGTATGAAGTATTTTTTCATTCAGATTCTACAAAACGGTGAGCTGTATATGAGGTCTTTTCAAATACATATTTAAACAAATGCTTTCTGGCCAGTTAACCTGCTACTACTAACTTCAGCTGAATACCTGCTAGATGTGTCCTGAGGGTAACCATCTCTTCAGTCTCAGCTGATTTACTGCATCAAGTTGTTAGCTGGTCCATTTGTGAGATAGAACTGTGAGCAATGCTGAGAGAGGATTCACTGACAGCTTACTGTCAGCAGTTTACAGGCACTGGCTATCCATACCACCTTAGGTAACTCATTAATACAAAAAGAGGGAGAAAAAGGTGCTGAAGTTCACTGTCACAGAGAATTTACCAGCAGTTTTCTATGTGGGATTTGTATCATTTTAGTTCTTCCTGTCCTCCTTCCAGTGGTATGATTGTGATCCATAAAACAAATTACAAAACTGTATTTTAAAAGCATTTGTTTCCAAGCATACATATTGATACCCACAAGCAAAGAAAAAAGGCAAAATGGAGGAAACTGAAATAATAAGTGAACATGCAAAGTTCAGACTAATTTTCATGTGTTTATAAGTCATAACCATTATGGCAGTTCTTCCCTGTATGCCTTTTGGATCATTTGTTTAATGAAATAAGCGGCAGTGTCTCCTGATGAGCTTACATCAAAGGCGTTTCTGTTTGTTTGTGGGTTTTGTTTTGTTTTGTTTTGTTTTTAATTTTAATGTTCTATATTCTTTAAATTTAGCTTTTGGACATTTTTAACCTCTTTAAGTTCTTCCTGTAAATTACAATATCTTGCATCCCTGCTCAGTTCTGTTATCTGTCCCAGAAAAGAATATGAATAATGAGTCTTTCAAAGAATGCTGTCTAAATCAGCCTCATGTAATTCAAATATATACATGCTCTTTTGTGTATGCCTATTAGCACACACAAATTCTAGGGTTATGCAAAAACTTTTACTCATACTGTTGGACCTTACGTTTGAAAATCTGATCAATAATATCTCTGTACATAAGTTCACATTTATAGAAACTATGAGATCTAATTGTCCTCCGCAATTTTTTTTGATTAATAGAATTCAAGTCTGGATGGGACCATGATGATTATTTAATCTGATATTTTGCAGAAAACTTACTGATACATGGAGCTCTCCAAGATATATTTTGAAGGGATATATTTTGATTTACACAGTTAGAGAAGAAGTACAAACACTCTTCCCTGCAGTTGAGCTATATCTTGTTTTTCAGAAAACAGATCAATGTAAAGACTTCAAGGGTGAAATTTGTCTTCCTCCATTTCACCCTTAGTCTTTGGTGCTTGTGTTGGTACCTTCTTCAATCAACACAAAACAGGCACTGCAGACTGACATATCTAAGCATGTCACCCTATTACCTCCAACAGCTATCTGTCTCTCCCCACTGACTACTGAGGGGACCTAGACAATCATCTGAGAACAGATTCCCACAAGCAACAATAGCAAAATAAATGCCACCCCAAGTGCTAGTGTTGAGATATGCCATCAACTCTCTTAATGACTAATGCTTACATATCACATTTTAATTTTTTCTAAGTATAGCTTCCCAGTAAAAACACTTGACTGGAACCCCTGACAGATTAAATAGTCAGTTAGGTAAATGAGAACTCTCCTGCTTGTGGAATATCCTAAAAGACAGTGACATTGTGGATATTTTCTAATATTTTTCACAAATTTAGTAGATCACTTGCTTTTTAAGCTTGTTAATTCATATTTTCCAGGCCATGAATCATCTCTGCTGAAATACAAAGAATTAGAAAATAATCCTGCAAAAAACCTGTTAGACGTTATTTAGTCATCCTCCTTTTTCCAGGGTAAGATTATGTCCTTCCTCAAGACAGAACCTTTGTCATTCCTAAGAGAGATTTGCATAGCCTATTCTGAAAAACCTCTCAAGGTGGAGATTCCACCTTTGGATTCTGTAACCAAGACATGTTAGACCTTCACTTAGAAGAAAGTTTTCCTTAAGATTTAAGCTTCATTGCTGCAGCTGCAGTTTAAATTCCATTATTACTACCTTTGTAATCTTCCACTCTCTGGGTATGGAACAGTAGTGGTTTCCTAAACAGCACTTCTGCTCCCTCCCCTTGTTTCACAGATGCATGTTTCAGTGCAAAGAAGCATGAGTATTCGGTCTCTTTTTTGTTGTTAGTTTGTTTTTTTTTTAACCTCTCTGTGGAGTGTATGCATCACCTGACAGTCTGTCTCTGTCGGTCTATGCGCTACTAAAATAATTCCTTGTTAATTTTAAATTTATGAGAAACCAAGACATATATATAGGTGAAAGTGTTCTCCTAACTTGGGGATACTAAGCATAGACAAAGTGTGACTAATGTTTCTTCATAAGAAAGGGCATGCTCAAAATGTAATCACCAGACTATGTACAGAAAGTAGAGGCATGCCTGTGAGAAAAGCATTTTGCTGATGTGTTCAAGTCTTAATTTCTCCAGATTTTAAAAGAGCATCAGACTGTAGCAGCTGACAGGCTATTGTTCTTTCCAGATACGGAATCTGCTGAGACAGGAAGGTGAGGAGATGGGTAGCTAAGTTTTAACTTGCGTGCAAAGCACTGCCAGAACAAACAAACTTTCTGGATCATTTCCTAACAGGGAATCAGAGATATAATTTTACTTTGGGGATGTATTAACAACAGAAGACTGCTGAACTAATGATCTCCATTCCATAAAAAATGCCACAAGCTTTCAGCATTGAAACCATCCAATGAAAAGGATGGTCCTATTGAGCAGCAAAAACTATAGCCAGATAAGGTGCATTTACACTATTTGGCTTATGTTTCTGCAGCTGTGTACAGTTTAAATGGAAATCAACACTCTTACAGGGATTTAGCTTAGCATCATTTCTGCTGTGCCCCTTCTGAGTGGTCTAGCAGCTGCAAGTGCACACAGAACAATATTGTAGCTCCTCTGAGTTCACAATTCATCTTGTGAAGAAAATCTTACAGTTATAAACCTGTATGTTCTCCAGCTCCTCTAATCTCCAGCCAACACGCATACTGGCATGGCACAGAGTCTTCTACACCAGTGCAAGATATCCTATGTGTATTATCATGGAAACACATGACCTAAAAAGAGATGGTGCTTTGTATAATTAGAAGCATCCTGGAATGTACCTGTATGTCAGTAAATATGGGATCTTCGTAACAACTCCGAAGTAGGACTCTACATTCTTGATGCCCAGTTTAAACCTGAGTGCTGACTGTAAATTCTACTGTGAAGTATCAAGCTGTTTAATTATTTAGAGATGGAAACCAGACATGCTAGAAAGAACACACGACCAAGGGTTACAAGCTGTACACAGACGAAACCTGGTCTCAAGTTCTTTGAAATCGAAAGAAAGATAAAGTAGTCTTTCGCTGCATTTTCTTACTTCTGAGCTCACATTTTCTTCTGCTTATCCATGCTGCAGTGTTACTTGTGGTGCTTCTGTCACAGAGTCTGTTTCATTATCATTGTTTCATTATGGCTGAATATCTGTATAGCCCTCTTCTTTAGAGCCTATGGAGAAACCAGAGTGTACAATAGCTGTGATCAGTTGTAATATGTGTATTTCTGAAATAGTTTTTGGCTGGAGCCTCCATCCAAATATTCACTGGTTGAAGAGCTTTCTTGTATAATGCATGGCTGACTGACCACAAACAGTAATACATCAGATAGGCTTAATGCACTGAAAACAGTGGTATGATCTAAGAAGAGTGTTAGAGGGGCATAGAGAAAAACCTGTTTTATTTTGCTACTGAAAATGAATTGTATTCTAATAATGTGAGAGTGAATGAAGGCTGAGAAGGCAGAGAGAGCACTAGTGCATAAAGCTGAAGTACCAAATAATTCAGAAAAAAATTAGATCACGCCTTTATTATAGTCAAATTATAACTTTATTATGTCAGTATTTATAATACACAGATTTTAAATACTGTACATATTATAGATAAAATATCATACTAGCAGATGATGGATTTAGGAGCAACTGTCTCCTTCTACACCCAGGTTTAGGACTAACAGGGTGAATTACTCAGTATGTCTTCAAGACTGTGGGTTTTGAGACTGGATCTTGTCAGTCCCCTGGATGTACCCATAGGCCTGAATTGTCTTGAGCAGCCTCATCTGGGGCCTCCACCCACACCCTGCCCTTGGAGCCTGAGCCCTTTTTTTAAGCCCCTGTCAGGGATTTAGTCTGTGCTGGAGGTATACTGCAGGAATACTTATCTCTAACTCAGCCACAGCCCAGCCTAGCAGCTGATCCCATTGATCCTGATCTGCTGATTGACTTCCTTACTTGTTCTCAGACCTGTCTTGTTACTGGGACCTGCTCCATGATCCATGTGCTGTGTCTCACCTTGGGTTGCCATCATCAAATCGGATCCCAGTCCTGACCTGTGAACTTACTTCCTGGCTTGACCGCAGACCCATCATATCACTATGATCTCACCTGATAATCTGGACTCTCTGCTGACCTTAGCTACAAGCTCTGAGTTCATCCCGCACAACTTGTTTGGGCAGTATGAGGTCTGGGCTCTGGCTGATGAGGCACCTGCCATCCCTTTATTGTGCTCAGCTCCTGGCTCTCCTTCTCTCAGGGAGCAGCCAGCCCTCACTGTACCCTGAACAATCTATTCAGAGCACTGTAACCATTGTTGCTTCACCAAATGAGCTTGTTCAGATTACAGGAAAGCTCTACGTATTTATGCTATACTTCAAAGACCCTCCAGAAGAATGTGATTTGAATCTCTTTTCTGTATTAAGTACTGTACAGACTTTATCATGGTATATTTTAATGCTTGGTAATGTATTAAAATACTACAATACTGAATACTTCTTGTTAGCTCATATGGAGCTAAAACCAGTGCATCCTAACTCATGGGCTGAGTACCTGGCCAGGAGATATGAAAATGACAAATCTGTTTCCCACAAGGGTTTTACTTAAACTTGATGTATCAGCTTAATGGAACTAGCTTGGGTCTCTAGCAGTATGTTCTGTTGTGCAAACATGACATCCCAGGTCTTCCGTATTACTATTGGATGTAGGTGTCAGATCAGTATTTTAGTGTGAGAATCTCTCTATGCAGTTGTATTAATGCATGTGTTTACCAAAGACAGTAACAGTGAGGGTTTGCTGGCTGAGATATATGTTCTCTAGTAAAAGATCTGATGCAGAGAGTAAGAGAATCACAGAATCACAGAATGGTTTGGCTTGGAAGGGACCTTAAAGACCATCTTAGTTCCAACCTCCCTGCCATGGGCAGGGACACCTCCCACTAGATGAGTTGCATAGGGCCACATCCAACCTGGTCTTGAATGCTTCGAGAAACGGAACATCCACATCTTCCCTGAGGAATGTGTTCCAGGGCCTCACCACCATCATAGTGAGGAAGTTATTCCTTGCATCTCATCTAAATCTACTCTTTTCCAGTCTGAAACCATTATGCCTCATCCCGTCACTACAAGCCCTTGTAAAAAATCCCTCCCCAGCTTGCTTGTAGGCCCTCTTCATATACTGAAAGACTGCAATAAGGTCTCACTGGAGCCTTCTCTTCTCCAGGCTGAACAAGCCCAGTTCTCTTAGCCTGTCCTCACAGAAGAGGTGCTACAGCACTCTGATCATCTCTGTGGCCCTCTTCTGGACCCACTCCAACAGGTCCACATCCTCCTTGTGTTGGGGACTCCAAAGCTGGAAGCAGAACTCCAGGTAGATTCTCACAAGAGCAGAGTAGAGGAGGAGAATGACCTCCCTTGAACCACTGGCCACCCTTCCTTTGATGCCACCCAGGATATGGCTGACTTTCTGGGCTGCACTTGCATTTGTTTGGTCATGTTGAGCTCTTCATTAACCAGCACTCCCAAGTCCTTCTCCTCAGGACTGATCGCAATCCATACGCTACCCAGCCTGTATTTGTGCTTGAGCTTGCCCCAGCCCATGTGCAGGACCTTGCACTTGGCCTTGTTGAACATGATGAGGTTGGCATGGGGCCACCTCTCAAGCCTGTCAAGGTCCCTCTGGATGGCATCCCTTCCTTCCAGCATGTTTACTGCACCATGCAGCTTGGTGTCATCTGCAAACCTGTTGAGGGGACACTCAATCCCACTGTCTGTGTCACCAACAAAGATATTAAATAGCACTGGTCCCTATACCGATCCCTGAGTACCACCATTCATTACTGGTCTCCACTTGGACATCGAGCCATTGACCACAACTCTGAGTGCAGATTTGAGTTGTACATGAATGAGAGCTTCCTGCAGTGAAAGCTGACCTGCATAGATCCTCATGAAGTGTGGATCATGAGGGAATGATCCTCATTCACTTCTCATGAGACAATTAATGTTTAATTTATTTTCCCAAAGAATGCAACTTTAGAGACAATTTTGCCTCTGTTCAGGTTAAAAGTTAGATCTATATAATGACAAAAGATTTCCAAAACTTCCTGCATGAAAGGAAAGTTAAATAGTTAAACCAGAGACCTGAACAAAACAAATTCCAGTTTATCATTGTTTTAAGGAATTAATGAAAGAATACAGACCTTCTTAAATTTTATTAGATCTCAGATAAACTCTGGGACTGCAGACAATTTGTAGGGTTTTGTTTTTCAGAAATAAAATCAGTTCCATTACAGTCTATGCCATTCCTCTACAGTCTATGCTTCCAGTTTCATCACACTGCAATTACGAAATAAATGTATCCAGTTTTAATACATATACATCCTTTGCCAATATATGACATCATTAAGGAAGTAACTGGTACTTAAATATCCAAATATATTGAGAAGTTGGGGCTTGGTTGTAAATTTTGCACAAATGCATAGCCTTATCCTTTTTTTCCCCCCTCCCCTCAAAATATATATATTTCTGTGTCTGCCTGTATATACAGCAATGCAGCCCCATTCTTGTAATCAGACTCCTAAAGCTGTAGTCTTTCCTACATCTCTGATACCAAGAACTGTGCTTGCAGGATGGCACAATTTGCTCAAATGAGAAGAGGGAAATTAAACTAATGGCTATCTACTGGCAAGTGGAGCAAACTAATGTCTGTAAATTGAAAAATAAATTTTGATACAGAAACATGACAACATAGCTAATCTCTTTCGACAAGAGAGCAAAACCTTGCCTGTTCCCTGAAAAGTGTCTGACTCTACTGGGAATACTCAGGTTTGACTCTGGAAGCTGTGGCTTCAGGGAGCACAAACTGATCACAAAATAAATAAAGACATGAAAATACACACATTCCCACACATGCAAGCAGAACAGAACAAAACAGGAAGGGATGAATACTGGGTTCAGTTTATTTATTTGGTTGTGAATGAAAGTGTCACAGTGAAGAACAACATGGGCCTTGGATTATTTTTCAAGGAGGTGAGATAGCCTTTTGGTTAGAACTGGAACAGAAGTATTGTTTCAGACAACATGACTCAAGAAACGAGCCAGGCTTTCAGAGTGCTTGTGCATCATTTAAGTCTTACTTAAGGCTGAAGTCTTAAGTAAGTCCTTATTTTATGGGCATTATTTAAGACGTCCAAATTTAAGTGTTTGAGTCTACTAATTATCCAGTCATTTAGGTCAATAGCAGTTTCATGACTTCAGCAGACTTGAGGTGTTGTTCTTAATAAGAGCATTTAGTTGCTGTGTACATATACACAGTAAATACACAATGTGTATCATGCATGTATTTCTACAGAAGAAAGTTATATATTACATATAGCTTTTTGATGTCTACTAAACACTAGCAAAGAGAGTTAAGTATGCCACGTCTCTTTTTGTTGTTGTTGGTTTGGTTTTTTTTTTTTGTCCTAAGGCAACCTGTTTCAGATATGAACAATCACGTTTTTGCAAGTTAACTATTACACAGTGAGTTATTAACTTGAAACACTTTTCATTCCTGAAAGCTATGTGGTGGAGACATTTTAGGTTGGGGCAACTCCTCTTACATAAAAGAATCTTTCTGCCAAGTTACTACCTCAGATGGTCTTTATGTTGTAGCTGAATGTTTACACACAGATTTCTCCTCCTCACACAACGAACGGCTACTGGAGAGCTCAGATGCCCAGCATATGGCAAAAACAGGAATAAGGCAGTCTTGAGCATGGTAAAACTGAAGAAAAACCTCTCAAAAAAATGTAGAAAACAAATGCAGAAATGTAGTCCTGTCTTCTATGGAGTCCTCCTCACTCCTGCTGCTTCCAGCAAAAACAGAGATCTCTTGACACCTTGCAGAAGCTCAGGAACACCTGGCTGGCTCTCAGGGGTAAGTCTAAACTTGTCTGTGAGTTCACTAGAAAAGTACTAGCATGTTTTTCTTTTTCCACCTGATTTTTTTCTTCTCAGTTTACCTAGAGAGGCTTTGGTCAGTGCAGTTTCTACTTCTCAGAAATTCCACCAAACAAATGCTGATACGCTTGGCTTGCAACTTAAAGTGAGAAGTTAAGCAGCTGTCCCGAAGGTCTTGGACTCCCTTGGGTGCCTGAGGTTTCTATGTCCTTGCAGAAAGAACAGAGAAGACGACATAAATATACACTCCTTTATTTTTCTCTTTTCACTGGTTTGCTCGTCTGGGGACAGCATGTACTAGCTAACAAGTTCTGCCCTGTTCTATTGTTATCCCAAATTGCTACACTTTGGTCAGACAATTAGATCAGGCAATTAGAGGGCTCTGTTGTTAGGCTCCCTTTTAACGTGTATTTAGATTATGGGCAGTCTAAAAAGACTACTGTGAGTGTCTGGCTAGATCCACACAATCAGAGCTCAGAGCTACTCAGTCAAATTCACCTTTTTTTTTCCCCCCCAGACAGAAAAATATTAGGGTGTCTAAGAGAGAAGAAAGTGAGAGGTTTCTCACTAAGCTGTAGTCAGACTGTTAAGGAGTGATGGCTATGAATGAACTTAGGGAAGGATGAGAGTTGTTACAGAAGAAAACTGCTTTGGCCCTAGAAAAGAGGTATGAGAAAAAACCTTTCAGACATCGGCTTGCTTCCCACTCCCACTGGAGTGAGAATGCCTGTAATTGATTTCAAATGGGAAAAAACATGCCAGAGTTTGCACAGAAATACTATTTTTCGTATACTTCAATATGTGGGACCAAAGTTCTGGCCCTTCTGTAGCTTATGTAATGGAGTAATCTCCAAAGAAAGGGAAAATTGGCTGCTCTATAGATGTGGAAACATTCATTAATCACAGGATCAGCACTCTAAACATTTCCTGTTTACATCCAGAGTGACACTTCTTTAAATAATATTGCCAACTTCAGTTTGGCATTGATGTCTTATTTTGTAAAAACAAGCTGTTATCAAATTTTACAGAAATAGAACAGTTTCCATGAAGAAAAGGATTCTGAATGGCCTTTGGTTCAAATCTTGTTTCAAAAAACAAACTTTCTTCAAAAGTTGTAATCTAGTCACCTCAAGCTGAAAAACTGAGGGGAATCTGGTTGAAATAGAAGTTTGGAGTTGTCCTGTATTGTCCACTTCAGGAGAAAAACAAAAATGAATTATTATAGAGATTTCCAGTTGATTGGCTTGGCTCATGGTAAACAAGCCTCTCATAGATGTGTTTCTAAAGAGAAACTGCAGTTGTACTGTGCACACACCCAGAAACATCCGTTCTGATTCTTGCTGTTTGTCACTCATGCTCTTTCCGAATTGCTGTGGTCAACAGTTCTCTCTCTCTCTTCTCTCCACCCCACCACCAGACCTACACCTACCTCCTGTATTGCATTGGGACTCAAATAACACAGAGATTTTAGCATATTTGGGACCACTGCACAAGCATCTGCACAGATTTTGCAGGGAGAAGGAGGGACAGAAGGAATTAAGGAAAGGAAAAAAGCAGCTGAAAGGAAAAAAAAAATAATATTCCTTTTTTTATCAGTTGTCTTCAGAGTGGCAAGGCCAGGCTTTTCAGGCCAAATGTATACTGGGGAATTCCTATGCTAGGAAACAAAAAGCATTCTTTGGCACTGAATTTAACTGGCACAGGATAGCTGTGTCCATGCTGTTAAGCTCTTTTGCCTTCCAGAATGGGTTGTCTGTATCCAGACTACCAGTTGGGACTAATTCCTAGAAGCATGCCAATGAATTGCCTAGGAGAGCTCTACCTGGCCACGGTGAGAGCTGTACCCCACCATTCAACTGCTCTAAAAGTTGAACAGTGGAGGCAGTTGATTGCCAATGTACACACAAGTTTTCTGGCACTACATAGTTTACTACTATAGACATACCCTAATTGTCACCTGGACTGTAATTAACTATGGACACTATACCAGAAGATAAAGTGCAATAAAAGTTTAAATCATAAATATTCCAGGTGCCAGGATCTCTGTGTGGTACTCAAGACTTTTCACCATGACAATGTAACTTACCTCCTCATCCAACTACACATACCTAGCCAGGGAAGGGCCTGTACGGTGGGATATTGGAGGGATTAGTGGCAAGCTATATATTCCCTAGCACACATGGGGCTTATACAGGAAGAGGAGAGGGCCTTTCTCAGGGAAGATAATGAAGTAAAGTGTCCAGACTCAGAAGTTTTCCTTTGCTTATGTGTCTGAGCCATCACATCAAGGCATGAAGACACCATTCTTAAATGTCAAACTGCCTTTGCAATCACCCCCTGGAAAACAGGTGGGTAAGTAACTTGCCTAAGACATGGTTGGTTAAAATATAGTAAATACCAGAACATAATGTCTGTTCCTACTTCTTATCTGTTCTGCTGTTTCAGCACATGAAATCAACAGCCTTTAACGGCATATAAACTGCTGATGGAAGTGTGAGTCTCTTGTCATATTTTGTGTGAAGCAACTGTGATAATCAGAGTTTGGTTTGCAAGGCAAAATCTCTTCAGCGGTCTCAGCACAAAATTATTCTTTATGCTTCAGTGTCTTGGCATTTCTAAATCAAGTCAGAAACATTTCAAGAAGGAAGGCTGTGGTTTAATCCAAGCAAATTCAGTTCAATGTAAGAGAAACTGTTTAAAATTCAGTGGGTTGGATCTGAAGAGACTACAGGGTAACTTAATCTAGTAATCATCTGTTATATGTTTTTAAATTCAGGTCCTAGGATATGGCCAGCAGAGGAACTGTAAAACTTTGGCTTTCTGTTCAAGCTGTCCTGACATACTATGCCCACAACAAAGCACTCAGGCTTTGCCTCTAAAACGCTGCCTTGTTCCATGGCAGGGCCAGGAATGTAGGAATGTGGCTCTCAGCCAAGCTGGTGGGGAGTGAATTCCCTCGACCTGGAGGATTCTAGCTCTATCCACATCTGCATCTTTTGTTCAGCAGCTATGCCATTTGCAGCGCATGCTTCTCCATGCTGCCCACAGCTGCTTCTCTCCTTCCTGCATCTGCTGTTCTCACACTCCCAGCCTGGGTGGCCATGCTGGGTTTGTGCATTGCAGGCTAGCCAGGATGTGGCTACTGAAAGGGCAAATGTGGGGAAGGCCAGAGCTTGGTTATATGTGCACAGTATCAAATCAGTCAATCTTCACATGCTGAGAATACCACAGTGTTTGAGCTAAGGGAAGCTCTTTGTTTGCTTTTCCTTGCACTAGTGACTGAGTTACTTCAGCCTAACAGAAGGCTCTTTATTTTATGCTCTGTGAACCTGACCCATCACAAATCAATTACAGAAAGCATATAGGTTCTTTCCTCCTGCTCCTCCTAGAAAGGGCAGCTGAGAATAATTCCTGATGAACAAACTTGATAGTTCCCAGAGGACTGTATTCAGTGAACTCAAAGTTTTTCCTTCTGCTTCAAACTCTCACTAAAAGAGAGAGATGATGACTTTCAGGTGAGGTACTGGTAGTAGGAGAACAGGCATTTTACACTTCATCTTCAGCAGCTGGCAATTTCTGACTGCCCCTCATATGAGAAGCATCATCCCGGGTCCTCTCAGGAGCTGAAGTCTTCTGCTGAGCATCATATGACTGCAAAAGCCATAGGATTCCAGATTCTTTTGTGATATGCACATGCAGTTGTACTTCACTGTTCTCCCTGGAGTCTGAATGCACCAATTTCTGGGAACTTTAGGGTTAAAGAAGTGAGTGGTTTATTCTGTTGTAAAGACAGGAAAAATTGTGAATTTATCCTGTGGCTCTGGTTCCAGATGTTAAAGTTGACTGAGGCTCACCTTGTATTCTAAACTCAGTGGTAGTCTACAGAGGAATGAAATTAATCAACAAGGATTTAAATGACATCTTTTTCCAAAGCCTGTTTATATTCTTTGCTTTAATCATACTTCAATTAGGCCAGCAAATAATAACATTACAATAACATTGTGCTAGATAGGCCACTTCGAAACCAAAAGCAAATAGGAATTACAAACACTGAACCAGCAGAGAAGATGACCACTAGAGATTGCCCAAATGGTGCTGCTGTGTCTGCATATGTCGCAGCGAGAAAATAGGAGACAATACAAAGGGATAGAAACTGGTTCTGGAGAGTTTGTTCAGGGAACGAAGGATCACAGCCTCTAGGATTTGTATTTGTTGTGCCTTAGTTGAGGCCATATTTTAAAAAGTATTTAAATATCTAGAGTCCATTTGATATCTGTGGGGTTTCGGGTGGGAGCTGCGGATGTAGGTGCTTTTAAGATCTTACTAGTTACCATGCTACTGCCTTACATACTGTAAGAGTCTGGCTTTTGAGACTGGTTTCTCAAAAACGCTTGGCTTCACTGAAGGATGAGACAATCAAACTCAAGTGTTGCCCAAGGTTGTGTAAGCACTGAGTAGCCTCCATTCCCACTCACACTAGTGGGGGTATGGGGATCCTGTCCTCTGCCTCAGTGTTTCCATGGCCTGATGTTTAAAGTCCTTAAGCCCAAAGGTAAGCTTTGACCTACATGAGATTGCTTCAGCAAGTGATAGTTTGCTGCCAGCTTTTTAATTTCCTTTCCACCTTGCAAGAGTGTTGTGATGCATAATTCGAGTTTGCAAATTGCTCTGGCAGGAAAGCACTCTGACAAGCAGTATGTTGTGTGCTGAGGAGTTTGGGTTTAGGCCAAAGAGACAGAAAAGCAACAGGAAAGAGGCCAGAATTGTATTTAATCCTCTTTATTTCTGAATCCATGTTGAATGCAGCTAGATGAGACCAGAAACCTCCATATGTTGGACAATCTGTGAATATGCTTATTTGCTGTTTCTGAAACTATACTGGAATTTTTGTCATGCCTTTGACTTTTGCAGGTCCAACACATTTAGTGTCTGCAAGCTGAGAGAGGAGCAACCGTGAAGCTCAGGCTGAATAACACAGATTGAAGAGATGCCTCTTGGTATCAAGGGTTGTTAAGTCTTAGCACCTTCATATCTTTAGATGCATGTGACTGCAATGAGTAGATTAATTCAGAAGGCACAGAAAGTATACTTAGTTCACTGTAGTGCATAAAGCAGAGTTTATACAAGGAGAATACACAGCAAACACGGTGTCCACAGCAAACAACCTCTGACTCACTATATGGTTATTAGCTAACTTCTTTAACTTAAAAATTTCCTCTCAGTTAAAGGGAGAACATTGGAATTTTGGAGTTTGTACATCCTTACATCACTTAACTGGGCTTATAAGGAAGTGTGCTTACACTGCCAGTGGAGTGTGGACTTCCAAGGACTTACTGCTTTTTATGCTATTTCAAATACTTGGTGCTGCTTTTATATTGTGCTTGCCAGTCCCAACCACTAAATGCAAGGGAAGAGCTGCTGCTAGCAGTTGAATCTTCTACTATTTGCTAGCTAACAGGATGATGGAGGGTTTGGGCAAGCGAAGGAAGCTTGATTTATTGCCTTTCTCCTCAGCTTTGAAAACCCCACATGATCTGTAGCATGTATGGTCACTTTATTAAGAGAAATCTTTGGCAGGAAGGTAAGAGGTGAACGGGCTTATACATGGGGGCTAACAGACGTATACAGACATGTCTGTTACACTGGAATTAAATTGTGTGTGTGTGTGTGTGTGTGTATATATACACGTGTACATGCATAAAAGCAGCAATGTGAAAATGTCCGAAAAGAAAAGCAGAGAGGAATTCATAGCTATCTACAAAACAGATGTCCACAGCTGAGCTAGGCACTCCATACTTCCTTGCAGTCAGTGGTGAGAAACAGGCATTTAGCAGAGCACATTTCATCTTACTGTCTGAAATTAATCATATTTTTTAAAGGCTGTTTCTCTGCATGATCTGTAAAGGAACTTAGGGCAACGTCTTCAGCTGCAGAGATCCATGCTGCAGAGGTGTAACATGAAGTGAGAGTAATCCTACTGTTCCTGTCTGAGCTCTCCACAGTATTCTAGAGTTTACCATCATGTATGCTGCTTACAATGCCTTTTGTGCGAACTGAGTGTTCATTTACCAAAAGCCAATGAGTAAACCTGATCTGAACCTGGCTGAGAATTATAGCAGTTTTCTCCACACAAGCACCCCAATATTTATTCCAGTGGGTATTGCTTTCTCAAATGCAGTCTTCAGTCTAAGAGATCTTCAGTTTTTGGAGGCTACCTTTTTGAATTGTCCATTGGTCTAGTTCATAACACAACTGCATGGACAGTAGTGTTAGTACAGTAAAGAGAGCTCTGCGCCATGCCATGGGGTCAAGGAACAGGAATCTCTTAAGCCAATATTTCTGTGAAAACATTTGTTATGAGATAAAGTGTGAAAGATTGGTTTTGCACACAGTTGTTACAGGCAGAATGAGTTTACTTAATCAGTAAAATAAGCAGAATGGATACCTGTCTCCTGAATACACATCTCACTAGAATATTAGAGGGCATACCCCAGGAGGAGCTAAATAAGCCTTGTAATGTAATTGTTCACATTTCAGTAACATCTGCATTTGCCACAGTTTCGCATGGCTTAAGGTGTATCCCTGAGATACTTAGGACAGTTCAGGTTCAAATTATCCAGACAAAATATCAGATGACACCAGCCTGATTACACATATTTTCATAGAATCACAGAATGTTAGGGGTTGGAAGGGACCTCTGGATATCATCGAGTCCAACCCCCCTGCCAGAGAAGGACCATCTAGTCTAGGGCAGGTCACACAGGAACCCATCCAGATGGGTCTTAAAAGCCTCCAAGGAAGGAGAATCCACAACCTCCCTGAGGAGTCTGTTCCAGTGCTCTGTGACCCTCAAA
>NW_008594460.1:12745-16744 GCF_000691845.1 Merops nubicus | reverse complement strand
GGAACTAGATGCTCTTTAAGGTCCCTTTAAACCTAAACCATTTTATGATACGTTTCCAGTGGAGCTATGGACCTTTGCAGAGGGGAATTTAGACCTAGCAACTGTAATGTTGCTTTTGTAATGGTGTTTCTCTGTCTCCCTATATATTATCCATGAGTTTTCCCTTGTCTGTGGGCCACAGGTGGGAAACCATTGGTGTGGGCTAAGTTTTACTGGAGAAGGCAAAAATATGGTTTATCATATGCTCCCTGCCCCCTCATCCCTTCCCCTCTCAGAAAGTGATTGTAGTATAATTGTATCCGTTTTGTGGCTTACTACTGCTGTCTGGATGGCTCTAGTCACTTGAATATTCTTGATCAGATTTTGGCCCTGACTTTGGTTCCTTTGCAATAAATACTTAAACCCTAGCCTTCACTCCCCTTACAGTAAATTTTAACCCCTTTATACAGTTTATCCAAATTTGACTGCTACAGTGTGGAAAAAAAGTGAGATGAGGTCTTCTCCAGTAAATTATCTGTCTTTGAGGGTAGCTAGCTGCCAGCTGATCAGAAACAACACTGCTTCCTGTAACTTCACACTTATTCATCTTTGCAGAATCATCCCACTGAAAAGTGACAGTAGAATTTTCAGTAGTTTTAATTACTGATAGAAAATTTATCTTAGATTGCATAAGCTGGGGGTGTACAACAGCCACCTGTTTTGCACATAAGAATTTCCACCAATTCACTTCTTTAAAGTCTGTCCTTCAGTTACTTGCCCTTTGTAGTGTCTCAGATGTCCTGTTTGGTCTGGACTTCCTAGCTGGAACCATATCAGCTCAGCACCAAGCAAGTGGAAAAACAAAGCAAATGTCTCCTGCTTTGCTGCCCACCTTCTTCTGATTGCTCCTTCTGTCAGCCTCCTACTCTGGCTTGTGGTAGACTTGTGAACCAGACATAAATGTTGATATGAGAAACATGAGGCAGAAGGGCAGAACTGGAAAAAAATAGCAGCATGGAAGAGTACTAAGATAAAGTACAAACATTATTTCTATCAAACCCAACTTGTCCTTTATTTGTAATGAGGATGGATGTATATGCTCCTGCTGCATAACTTTCATATATCTTCAGCCATTCTACCACAACCCAATGGGGAAAGGAATGATGCTTAAATCAAGGTGATTAGGTTCAACTCCTGGCTCAGCTACAATTTTTTTTTTTTTTGGTGAAACATTGCCCAGATTCTTATTGTTTCAATTTGTCACCTCCAAGGGGACAGTGATGACTAACTGCCCATTTACAGAGAAAGAATTTCAAATGTGAGAAATATTTTTAGGAGCTGGAGTTTCATTAAAAACATGATTCCAGTTAGACTTTTGCCAAATTTTTGAGGCCAAAAGATGCAGATAAGGGTTTTTCGAAGTATCTACAAAGATTAGGTGGTGGATCCTAAAGGAAGCTGTGGACTTAGTCTGTTTGACAATTCTATAAATCCTGCAAATTTGTCATCTGTGGGCAATTAATGGAGCAGGACTAAGGCTCAGACAGAAATAAATTACTTCAGCAGTAGGAAAATACTGTGCGTGTGCCTGTCTACACCAGGGGTCAATACTGGACTGTTAAACACCTTTATTAATGACCTGGTTGATGGGCCACAGTGAGCCCAGTGAGACTGCAGACAGAATTGGAAATAGTGGCTGGTTCACTAAATGGTTGTGCTGCCTTTCAGAGGGACCTAAAGAAGCTAGAAAAATGGACTGACATGAATCTCCCGAGTTCAACAAAGGCAACAGCCAAGTCCGGCACCTAGGGAGGAATAATTCCCTGCACTAGTACAGGCTATGGGCTGATGGGTTAGAAAGCAGCTTGGTAGAAAAGGGTTGGGAGGTTCTGTTTTGCCAATGACTAGGCCTAACAGGAATGACACAGCCAGCAGGAAGATAAACCAGTAAGTGGACTGTATTGAGTATAGAAAAGACAATCCGTGAATAATCGCTGGGGGTACAAACAAGTCAGTTAGTTCACATGCAATTGATATTACCCCCAACGACCCCAACAACGTCATTGCCCGACTGACAATAGGCAGAACAAACAAGTAACCAAGGCTTTCCATAGATGGAATGGGAAACAGCCAGGTCAAGAGGTTAAACACATAAGACAAGGGTGGCCACATGGCCAGCTCTCGCCCTCCTAGCCCGCGTTTATGAAAGTCCAAGCTGACTGGAGTCCAGTTCCAGGGAGAGTCAGGAGGTCCTTCCTCAACCAGCAAGCGCTGTGGAGTGCATCCACTTCACAGACAGACACTCCTCCCTTCCTACAAGTGGTCCCAGCTTTTATCCCCAAGCAGACACCTGACCTTTGTTCACTCAGTGCGGGACCCCTGGGGCTCATCTCCCTTATGGCTCTCCCTGCAGGGCCGGCCGCACCCTGGGGGGAAGCTATAAGGCAAACTCACCTCCTCTGTATGAAGAACTGTGGGAATCACCCATATGTCAACCTTAATGTGGGGCTCGGGGTTCAAACCCCAGCATTTCAGGTTCCTGGTGGACACCAAATTGACTGTGAGCCAGCAACGAGCCCTTAGGGCAAGTAAGTCCAACAGCCTTCTGATCCACAATAGGAAAATTACCCAACACATTGTGGAAGGTGTTTCTTTCCCTCTACTCAGCCTTGGTGTGCTACTCATATCTAGAGCGCTGTGGCCACTCCTGGGCTTTCTGGTATGAGAGAGACATCAACACACTAGAGTGAGTCCAGTGAAGAGTGATGAAGAGACTGGAGCATCTTAAATACAAAGGGCAGTCTGAGAGAGAGGCAATTAGCCTGGGATTTTGTCAATGTGTAGAAATACCTGATAGAGAAAGTAAAGAAGACTGATCCAGACTCTTCTCAGTTGTCCTTAATAAAGGGACAAGAGGCATTAGGCACAAACTGAAATATGGGAAATTCCCTTAAAATATAATAAAGAACATTTTTACTAAAAGGGTGATTGAACGCTGGCACAGGCTGCCTAGAGAGGATGCTCTCCATCCTTGGAGATGTTCAAATTCCCAATGAACATGTTTCTTGGCAACTTTCTTTAGTTAACTCTTTTCAGAGCAGAGAAAATCTCGATGTTCTACATAGATCCTTGCCAACATCAACAGTTATGTAGCTCTGTGGATCTGATAAAGAACGGCCAAAGTAAGTTGAAGTGTTCTGCATTTCGTGCAGGCTAGGAGAGTGAATCCTTATTGTATGGGGGATTAAGTAACTTGTAACAATTTCATATATCTGAGCCCGTAGCATCCTTACTTATATAGGAACTTTTGACAAATTTACCTAGTCTTTGAGCATATGACTGCCTTCCCCCCTTCCCTCCCCACCCCCTTCCCCATCTGGGGAGGATGTCTCTGAACTTTCCCTGAACAGTGCATTGAAGCTTCCCTTAAACTCTCATATTTTATTGTGATTAGCTGGTCAAAATCTCAATGTACTCTCATGCTTATTTTGAAAATGTGCACGTTAGCATTCAAAAGTCTAAACTTCTATTTTGTATGTACAGTGCTAGCATATTTGTGTGTAAACAGGCATAGACATGCAGAGCTCCATGTGTGTGACCTCTCTGGCATCTTCTGCTTTTGCATTTTTCATGCTTCTCTCTGTTGGAGTACTTCATCCAGTTATGTTTGTAAAGTGAATTGAGAGGCTCAAATGGAAAGTGAAACAAAGGTGCAAAGTATTATAGTTGCATGATATTTATGTTCAAGCTAGAGGGTTCTCAAGAGAAGAACCCAGGGGATCTCTTTTATGACAAAAGTAACATTTCATTCCATGTTTTTCGCTAGTCTTAAACATCTCATATCTGAACATTTTGCAGGCCTTGCTGTTATAATTGCATCTGCAGATGATGAAAAGAAATAACTTTTCCTGTTGAGATTATCACAAAACAGATGCTGAATTCACAGTAGATTACAATACACTGAGTCTTAGCAGTTTTCCCCAAAGAGGACAAGAAATTGCTGAGACTACATATTATTAT
>NW_008594460.1:0-12714 GCF_000691845.1 Merops nubicus | reverse complement strand
CAGGAATGCATATTTTCCACAGTTGCAGAGTTTTTTTTTTTTCTTGTAAGCCAGCTGAAGTCTGTGTACTGAAATATATCCATTCTGCTAAAAAGAATGAATATAAATAATACACCAACTTTTCTAATTTGCATTAATTTTCAGCTAATTGGCTGTTACGTGAAATCTGTTAATGCACGTACTGCAAACTTCGGTCATACTGGATTGTCTGTGAGGACTTGGATTGGTGGAGTTTCAGTGGGGTTTCACGAAACAGAGAATGGTTTGACCACAAAAGAGAAAATGTGCATAATCCCTGTCCTAATTGAAGCTATTGACCTCAAATTGGTGTAGAAGAGCTTGACTCAGGTGCTGCCTTTCCATTCACATAAAGACTGGCTACTGATTTTGGCACAATACTAGAGAAGAACAAAGGAGGCAGTCCTCAAGGAGCTGCTGCTGTACACACGCTTGTGTTTGCAGCTGGTTAGGACATCAAGTAGGGTAGAGGCTGGAAGCTTTGGATCTTGGTTCCAGGAGCAGGGTCAGGAAAGCATAGATCGAAGCTGCAAGTCAGTAGGTGATTACGAGAAGACAGTTTAAAGACTTAAAAATCTTAAAAAAGAAATATTCAAAAGCCTTCCCAACTTATCTGTGCTCAGCACATACTGATAGAAACTCTGTGTGTGAAGGTATGGAGGCAAAGTTGTTCTACATAGTAAATACAAAACTGAACATTCACACTTCCTATATTAGAGGAAATCTGATACAATAAATCTGATACAACTTTCCACAGCATGGTAATTTGTATTTATCAGCATTCCTATCCCCTTCAGCAAGGGATGCCTCACTTAATATACCTATCACAATAAAGAAATTAGAATTTAAAAGAATTTTTTAGATTATAGCCCAGTATAAATTAGCATGCTCAAAGAAATGAGAAGTCACCTTCTTGCAGCTTTCAGTAAGAAGCAGATCCCTCTTTGGCATGCAGATTCAGTAACAGCTAATTAGTTTATGTAGTTAAACTTTTACACAGTCTTTCAGGTTGTGAAGATAAACTAAACAGGACGAATAGGAAAAAAAACATCTACAGCACACTAATAATAAGTCCCTAGACGTTTCCCTAGCTTAACGTAAATTGAGACATCTTTCAAAGCAAATTACTATTGGAACAGCTGAGTGAAGCTGCAGAAGAGCCTCAAATAGTGATTCACATCTGACTACTTTTGAGTTAAGTACAGAAGGGCTACTCACTGTAAGGTGCTTTTCAGTGTTGGAATTGAGGGTTAGGAGAGATCAGAATAAAAAAAACGAACCCAGACAATTCATGGGAAGGAAGAAGTAACCTGATTGATCTCTCCTCTGGTGCGATGGCAAGATGTGGATGTGGAAGAGCCCATCTGACAGTGAAAAAGATCAGAAGAGATTTTTTTTTTTTTAAGCTCACCGTTACTTAGATTTACATGGCACCAGTCAGGTTATAATGAATAATCTCATTATCAAAACTAAATTTAAAGATATTTGCACTTTTGTTTTTAAAAGAAAATAAATTCTATTTTAGTGTGATAACTTTAGTTCCAATTGCAGTTGAAGGAAATCAGCTTAAACATAACTGATTTTTTTTGTCCAAGAAAAGGTTTTTATATATACTTTAGTATTATTAGCTGTACAGTTTGCTTTGCACACACAAGTATTTTCAGCCTGAGGAGTTTTAAAATCTCAAATTCTTGAACTTGTCCTACTTTTAGGTCTGTCTTTTGAAAATTTGCTCTCTGAAGAGAAAATTTCCTGTTTAGATTCAGTGTTGTCCTAATGTGGCACTGAAAGTCAAGACTTTCTGAATCCTTTAGAAAATATGAGCTAATCCATCAAAAAAACCAAAACCACAACAAAATAAACCACATAAACCAACCAACCAAAAAAAAAACCCAAACCAGAATGAGACTGAAAAGCAATTTGAAAATGGAAAATGATGCAATAAGAATAAAATCTATGAAAGAAAGCTTTTTTTTTTTGGTGGTACACAGTTGCCTGGATTGAGGTCAACTGGAATTCACTGTGTGTGGTTATTTTGTTTATTAAGCCAGGAGGATGTGTACAGGACAGGGGCTATTTATTCAGATTCCATAACCAAGGAAGTGACAGTCATAACAACTTGCATTCGATTTATGTGCTACTGACTGTTGTCAGTAGACAGCTCAGTGAATGGCAGAACATCTGTCTATCTGAACATAATTAAATTTTCACTAATTTGCATCTCAGATCTGTTCTTTTGATAATAAACTGTTCTGCAGACATGATATCATCTATTGAAACTGTTTGGAACATTGCACAATCATTAATATATTATCACCAAATTGATAGTGAATGGATTTCCAAGTCATAAAATGAGAGACCAGATTACTTTGCAATGGAAAAGATGTAAAAATAGCTAATTACTTGGACTGAATTGCCTAAGTGATTTTATTCTGCACTTTCTATGTTAAACACTGACAAATGGGGGCAATTAATAGTGCAGGAAAGTTCAGAGTGTGCAACATGCAGCATGTAGTGCCAAGACAGGTCACTGTCTCCTCCCTGGTACAGCTGTATTTTACAGCTAGCCTTGGGTATTAGCGCCCATCTCTTGCCATTTCAGCCTACCCTCCAAGAATATGTATGTCACCACGTTGTTACTGTTTTTGTACTTGCCCATGTGCTTAATATACACCATACATTGTGTGATATATGCTATCTGAAAGCTCCAGAATTCTTTTATTGTTAACTGAAGTTAAAAAACCCCTCCCATCCTAGAGCAGGAGTTGGTAACAGGCCCAGGAGGACTCTGAGTGCTTGTGAGATCTTCTTCCCTGTTACATGGCTTTACAGCAAAATGGTCCCTATCCCTTACCATGGTACACAGGCTCCCAAATTGAGTCAAGGGATTGGTTATTTTGTAAATTTGTTAAATATAAATTATATATTATACATTTTATAGAAGTCCTCTCCTACACATTGCTTTTCTCTTGCTGTGATTATTTCCTTTAGGTAAGTAGACTTTAAATACAAAATTGGTACTCGTATAATTCTAAATTTAATTTGTGTAATCAAATACTGTCTTGCCCAAAGAATTTCCAAATGGAGTAAAAGCTCTATGTGTTTTGGAGGGTTTTTGGTGGGGGAAAGGAGGTCCTTACATTAAAATTGATTACCTTGCCATTTCCCAGCTACCTAAAGTTTTGCTTCTGGACATCTCCATCTTGATGGTACTGAACATTCTCATATTGCATCTATAAGATTCATGAAATGTGGTCTCACGGCCAGTTTGCCTGCTTGGTTTGAGCTGGCAGGCCTTCTCAGGGCATGTCAAGTCCACACAACCAGAGCATTCTTCTTTTTCACCCAGTAACACTATGGTCAGAGAAATCGTCTTATTCTGTGTTGTGTCCGAAAATTATTTAAGCTTCCTCACCCCATCAGAGAACAAACATGGCAAATTGTAGCCTGGAGTAGCTGGAAGCTATTCTCACTACTACTTTTATTAATCAAAGCAAGTGTCATTTGTGTGGAATAAGTATTTTTCAGTGGTCTGGTGAAAGCCTACATTTATCAATATAGAGAAAGCCTAGTGGTGGGGAAGACTGAGGGGGAATAGCCCAAGTTTCAGCCCCTTGCTCTTCTGAACATTTCATTGTGTATTTTCAAATGATCAGCAAATGAAAGCCCCAAACGCAGGTGTTCGTTCTTTCCAGCATGACTACTTTGGCTGCTGGGCTATATCCAAGTTTGCTTTTATCTCTTTTCTGACTGTTGCTATGAATATTTAATCAATTCTATGCACAGTGGAGCAAATTTAGCAGGAAGGAATGAAATTGCCACTAATATAGCAGATTGTCCTACATCTGTTGGCTTGGGGACACCTTGAAGATGGCAGATATTGTTTTGGATTCCACAGACATATTCTACAATGGGATACTTCTCTTATGGAGCCTAAGTGCTGCATGCTGGAGCACTTACTGCTGCTCCTCCACTTTCTGTATTTTGGGAGGGGGGACTTAGGCCATCTCAGTTTCAAAACAGAAAAGTGTTGAGTATCAGATTCCTGGTAAGGAGTCTGCTGAGGTGGATTCTGTAGCTCAGAAGTAGGCCAAATGAGCCTTTTCTGAGTACTGGATTTCTTAAGCAGCACTTGCTGCAGCTGCTACTGACTGGAAATGCCAATTTCAGGCACATACTCACCCCAGGTGCCTGGGGTCCAGTCTGAGCTCTAGATTTCAGGAGACAGTGCAATACTTCTGAGTGAGATGATGCCCTGCTCAGCACCGTGGTGCCTCTGTGCTTCTGCTGCCCTAACCAGGTGCTTGATGGAAATATAAGAATGTTAATGAGCAAGTGTTTTGCCAAGATTTCATTTCTTCTCTTTGTATTTCAGCCTAAAGCATTTTGTTTTAAATTTGCAAACAATTTTTAAAATATTCACAATAATAAAATAAAATGGTTGCTGAAATGATAAAAAATACTGCAAATAGTATGTGGAAAAGACAAGCTGTGTTTTTAATGACACAATTTGGAAAGCATATGTTAAAACACAAATGAAACAGCCTACTAAAGAAGATTATGGCAGCTAGATTAGCAAAGCACAATACCATAGGATGAAAGGCAGTGAATAAAGAGCTATGACTTCTGTCTCCCTTGTTAAGCAGCAGTTCACATGACCTTCTCCAGTACTTGAGCAGCAAAGCCACAGCAATGCTGGCAGGTACAATAAAGAACTATTTTGGTACTGTTTTACAGATGGGATAATTCAAAGGAAAGAGAAGTAAAAGTACAAAAGCAGAGGAGATATAGAACTATCCTTTGTTTCTTTTAGCTCACAGGCAAACTTTAATCCTCACACTATTAATCCCAGTACGTGTACGACAATGAGGGCAAAGAAGAGCTGGGAAGTGTGTCCACATCCATTTCTGGTACCGTTTTAAAGTAATCCCAGGTAGGACCAGACCTATCTGAACTGAGTGAACCTCTCTCACTATTCCAATCTAGAGACAATGTTGTTCTTTTTCCCTTAGTAGTTTCTAGAGACATTTGAAATACGCTGCCTTCTCCTTGGTGTTTCAGGCAGTGTCTTATTACAAGGAGATAAATAACTTGCCTGCAGTTTCTGCAGCTCAGGAATACCAGGGATAGGAATAAAATGAGCCAGAACTTTTCTCCCTGTTAATTTTCTGCTTAATGAATAGAAATATTTTCTATTAATGAACACTGATGGAAGTTGAAGTCTGGACAGGACGGAAAGAAAAGCAGAGTACAGTGTCATCCTCTGTACACTGTGACACTCTCCCCATTTCTCCCACGCAGTCCTACAGGAGTCAGATTTGATGCCTCATTTCTTATTCAACGTCATAATTTTCTTTCCTACAGCTTTGTGTGCTTAGGATGATCTCTCTGAGACAGCTGCAAAGCCTCTCGCCTTCCTCTAAATGGTCCTGCTCTTGGGAAGGAGTTTTCTAGCAGCAGAGTCAGAAAGAATTAAAAGAAAGTGAAGTCATGTTTTTGATGGAGATGAATAAAAACATTGTGCTGGTGCAATTATCAGTGCTGCACTTGACTTGTTTGCTGTAGTTCATCTAATAAATGCCTGATTCTTCAGGACTATCACATTAATTAGCTGTAAATTAATTACGATAATTATGACTGACACGGCTGACTTTTTTTTCTGCTGCTTATGAAAAAGTTGTGCATTTATGCTTAGTTGTGCAGTTATGTTTTGCTGTGGAAAAATCTAACTGTAAGCTATCAGTGGCATTGCCAGGAATCACCACAGAGGCTAGTCTCCATTTATTAATGGGATTGCTGTCAGGTATTTTCTCTACTCTCATCAATTTATAAGTCTTCCTTACCCACCTTAGCATTCAAGCAGCCTGCTTTTATTTCTCTCCTGGCCATTTCCCTCCTGGCCTCAGCAGTTTCCCTCTAGTTTTGATGGGCTCCCTCTCCTTGCAAGTTCTGTTATTGTTAGATTTTAAATAGTGAAGCAACATGATGGCCTTTTATTCACTGCACTTTGTTTCTCAGTTTGTTGCAGTTACACTAGCAACCTGTACTTGGATATCTCCCACATTCTGTTTCATGGTCTTTTTCTAACAGGAACTAGAGGTGAACAAGACTGTGTAAAAATGATGACATTTCACATTTTTTTTAATGTATCTATTAAGTGTGGAACATTACTGACAATAGTATCTTTACAGAAACTTTAAAATAGCTATTGCTTCTGTAAGAGTTAGGATGAACAGTAACAGTGAGATCCAGGTTTCTGAGCAGTGATGAGTGTGGGAGGGAAGGGAAGAAGGAGTTAGTAGAAATACTCTATTCCACCCCCCACCCCTCCCCTCACCCCCCATAATCTTGACCAAGATATTTCACTTGGCTTCACGTGGAAGCTTGAATTTTCAAATTAAATAAAGAAACCTTCAGCATACCTCTCTTCTTACCCAGTTCCACAGTTATTTCATAATAGAATTGTCATCAATATAATAAGATTAAACTGAAATTGCCTGCATTGAGTTAGATTTTGCTGAAGAAGGCATCCTGTGCCCAAATGCATGCTTGCTTTTTCAAGCTGTATCAGCTAATCTAATAAAAGATACCATTTTTATAAAACTCTCTTCACTTATGCCCATTCCTCATAACCTCCTAAATCAATAAAGTTAAGGGAATATAAAAATAAACTAGGCTGTTTTTGTGGAAGGCTCCCAAGCATATGATGCAAAACACCTTAAGAATCTGGCTATGTATCTGCTCAGCAGTATTTCTCCTGGGAGACAATTACTAGGAAGAAAATTAAGTGAGAGATGAGGACCTGCAATTTTTTTTAGAATGTAACTTTTCTCATTTTGCATAAAAGACTTATGTATGGACATTAAACCCTAGCGCCATGCAAAGTGGCAGGGTAAATTGTTTGCTTCTCAGTGGTGCCTTTCCTAAGAGCATAAACGCTTAGAACAGCACAATGTCACACAGCACCTGATAGTCTAGCTGCATTTTCTTCTTATATGCTTGATTTGAACTGGACACTTTGGTATTGCTCTAAACAAATGAAATACATAGCAGGTAAAGAGATTGGAAGCATGTTTCTTTAGCTTACGGTGGAGGGTTTCAAGCAACTATTTCTTAATGATGTGTTGACTAAACCATATTCCTGCAGTTAGTAAGGCTCCATTGCTCCAAATTTGTTAACACAATGTAATGAAAATATTCCTATTTATCTAACCTTTCACTGCTCTTTTGAAGATTTAGGATACCGAGATGTGGCTATAATCTTACAAATGCAAGATTTGCTTAAGCGAAGTAACCCATTACTGCTGATTCTAATTATTCCTATGGAAAAGAAATAATGAGTCCACACTTTTTTTTTTTTATTTTTCTCTTCAACTAATCAGCTTCTTAAATTAAGTGGAACTTTCTAAGGGAATGCCAGAAGCGATATCCATCATCTAAACGGTTTGTCTCCCACTGTTGATTTAGTTTCCATTATCTGAAATCAAAGTACGTCTATGGTGCAACAGTAACCATGAGACCATATGGTACTAGGCATGCTCTTAATTGGCAGGAACTGTGAAATACTTCACAGAAATGAGACCTGAAATCTCTTTGGAGATGTATGTCACCTTGTGAAGTGAGAGAGATGCCTATCCATTGACACTGGTATTTGGCAAAATTTCTGTTGGAAGATTTTTTTGAACCTCCCTGGTACATTATTATGCTTGTCCTGTTATCCAGAGACTTTGTGTTGATTGTGAGATAGAGAGTACTGTCCTTACATGTGGTCCTCAAGATTCTGAAATTCTTCCTTTTTTCTTTACTAGTTGGTACTTAACTTATATTTATAGCAGTTATGACTTGAGTGTAAATAGTCAGGATTTAAACAGATAAATGACTTTTTCTGGTTTTCATTTTGCATTGACCATTGAAATAATTTGATTGGTACAAATTCTAAAATATATCTTCTTTTATCCTTAAAGAAAGACAATGAAGCACTGTTCTCCTGAACAATAGTCCAACTAAAAGACAAATCTTACAAAACAATCCGCTTCAGGAAGCTGCTGTTGCGTTTCTTTCTTTGCACATGTTCTGAGATAATCAAACTGCTCTGAGAAGGCAGGTTATCGCCTCTCCACATGAACAGTAGTCCTACGTCTTTAATCTTGCTTGTCTATGTGAAAAGCAGGCAACCTGCAGGGAAAACAGCATGCCTTTACTGGTGTCAGAACCAATCATTTACATTAGTGCTCGAAGACTGAGCTACATTTTCAGTTTTCTCCAGCAGGATTCAGACATTTGTGAAGCAGAATGAAAAGCAGAATGAACTCACTGGGGGGAAACACAAGTTGAGATGGTGTCAGCTGAACCTTTTCTTCTTTTCAAATCTACCTAGGTGTACAAAATCTCCTAAGAGGAGAAACTTTTCCCTGAAAAAATACAGAAAAAGAGTGTTTATATGGATGCTATAATTAAATTTTTATTATCTAAAATTCAGTTATCTCCCAATTTCTATGGGAGAGACAATTTGTAATCCTTTGGAAAGGGTTCGTGTATGTATCAAAAATAAAATTGATGCAAATTAAGCTTATACTGAGTTATCTAATGTAAGTATCTGATAACTCCTCTGTGAAAGCTTTCAGTGATATTGGATTCAGATTGTACTTAACTTCATTATAAATGATGTAAAATAAAGTGCTGTCCTGGAGACAGTGGGTTGCACCCAGTGTCTCCAGAGTCTAGGACATACCAATAAAAGAAATGTTTGCAATCTATTCCTGATCTTAATGATTAGTAAGCTGCATGAATTAATGCAGTTGTAGAGAATTTTGACTGATTTCAGATTTGAATCTGTCCTATGATAAGCAGCAGGACTGAAGTCTGAGGTCATTGTACTTTACTCCGCTGTTTTGTGTGAATTCTGCCGGATTAGGAAACAAAAATCTGTGCTTGCCTCTTCTTCCCTGGCACGTGATCTGGAAACCTGTTCTGTTCTGAAACAGAACAGGCAGCGTGTGTGGAGGGGAAAGCTCAAACTATTGATTTCTGTACTCAAATAACTCGTTCCTCTCCACTTCCTATTATTTTAATCCAATGAGAACAAGGAAAGAAAGAAGATGAAGCATAGGTAGTGACTATAGGGCAAGTCAGGAGGAGACCCTATGTACTAAAGCATTAGTTCTCACTTGTGTTATTAGCAGTAATTATTATATGGTCATATATCAGAGTTCTCAACAATTCCCCTTCTGTTCTGCACATTCTTCTGTGATTAGCATTTGTGAAGCAACTTTCCATCCTTTGTTGCACACTCAAAATATAATGCTCCCATTTAGCCAGCAAGGCATATGGACTTCTTTGCATAAGCCTTGTTAGATGTTTTTGTGTACTTCCAAGGCAATAATATGACTGCAGCTATTATCCAATTAAACTGACAGAACATGACTGAAATAATAAAATCTAGGTAACTCCAAGGAAGGGTTAGTTAAACATTGTCTTTAACCCAAATACTTCTATAATTTCAAGAATTAAGATGATTTTAATTTTATGCTTATTTTATGAATTACTTGGGACAGTAAGGTGTAAGTTAGACACCACTGCTCCAGTCTGCAGTACTGATGAAGTCCTGTAATCGAGATTATGCAAAATAAGTTCTGATCAAAGTGAATCTTCCTTCTTTTATCTTTCTTTTTTGCTTTCCAAAAAGTGAGTTTTGAACAAAAACAAATGATCAAATAACAAAGATTTTGATACACTCCTATGACATGAGCCGATACTAATTATGACATTTATATAAGAGTGGAGCGCACAGTGGAGACAGTTGTGTAAGGGCTAGGTTGATAAACAATGTGGCATCTTCAGCGTGTTTTGTTTTGTTTTGTTTTCTTCTATTGCTGTGCCAAGCAGACCAGCTTGGAAGGCAACTGGGTTTACACTGGGTTTCCAGTTAAGAAATCTGCCCGCAAACTGTGCTGGAGAGGAAACTAATTGTGAAACTGCAGTTAGGTGATTGTACTTGTGTATATCGAGACAACCTTCCTTCTGGGGACAACACAGAGGGAGAGGACTCCCCTTTGTTTTTTCATGTCCTCTGTAAACAGTATGTCTGAACTGGTCTACATACATTTCATCAATGGAAAAGTCCTGAACTTAGCTTGTAGCACTCACCTGTTTCAAACACTTTGCATGAACCTATACTGTTTGTGCCCATATCATTGCTGCACAGCAGCGCTCCCTGTAAGGAACCATCCAAATTCCTTCTTGGTGTGCCAAGATTGCTCTGATTTTAAGACTACACAACTGCTTGTGTCCTGGTACTGGTCCCTCATTCCTTGGGGCCTCAAGCAGATCATTGATTCTGAAGCCAATGATCTGGAGCACTATACCAGTCTAGACAATAAAAGGAGTGGCAGTCCCTTGGGTTCACACAGGCTTTCAAAAATATCACTTACAAGGACTTTTTTTAGCCTCTTGGGAGACAACTTGTCTTTGCACAGATTGTCTTTCGTACACGATCCAGAACAGTAACATGAAAAGTATGCATAAATATTAAATAAGCAGCTCAATGATCTGTAGTAAATGACTGTTTGAGGGAATAAAAGTCTCAATTTGATGGATTTTCTGGCTTGCAATGACAGATCTAATGTCATGCTCCATGCTAGAATAGTTATATTATTTTACGCTGCTGGCACGGAAGGAACCCAAGCACTTGCATCAGTAGGGAGGAAAGCTGGGCAGGGATAGCTTTGAGAATAGTCATGTTCCCTACAACGTTAAATTAGATTGGACCCCTTGGACAGGTGTTTTTTGTTTGTCTGTTTGTTTTTAGAAGAATCGGGGCTGATGTTAGGATTACCTATTCACTGAGAGTGAGATCCAGTCTTGTGAGGAAGGAATCTCAAAGTGGTTGCCTCTAATGGGACATGGGCAGAGAAAGCACAAGTTAATGCTGACTAGTAAGAATAAGAAATGTCTTTAGTTGACTGGTATAAATTATGGAGCTATTCGTAGACATACGATCACTCTTTATAAATATAGCCTATGACAGATACACTTGTTATAAGCATTCATTGTCTTAAATCTTCAAAGTTCACATACTATCAGTGCTTTCCAGATGAGAATTATGTAGGGAATAAACCCTTGTTGTATCCTGGCTGGAAGAAAAGGTACATCAAACAAATTCTCAGTTGCAAACCTGCAATAAGCATTAGATTGCCTATGATTTTTTTTTTTTTCAGAAAGCATAATTTATTTTTTTGACAAAAGAAACTGCTGACAATGGCCAAGAGAGCAAAATGTACATATCACCCAGAGACATCAGCACAGTCTACCTGACCTTTGCTGACTGCTCATTTTCAGATAATTCTACATATTTTTGCATAATGTGCATGCTATAATTTCTACTAATGCATTTTCAACTTGGACTTTTTAAAGCAAATTACCTTCTCTCTCTTGGCTGTAACACGCTTCTTCCTAAGTCATTATTACCATGTAGTTAGTGCTGAGATTTTTAGGAAAAACTACTTAGACCAAGCAGGCAACAGTGCTGAAAATACACCAACCGTGTGCATTTAAAGCTAGCCACTGCACGCTGTGAATGCACTGAGGAATGCAGCAGCTTGTCTGCCTCTCGTCTGTCTGTCAAGATGGCTTGGCTTTCTTAAAGATATACTCTGAACACACTCTCTTGGGCTTGACCGAGGAATTAGTCGTGTTCTCTGGTTTGCTTTACTGGGGATCAGACTAGATAAAGAGAGTGGTGTCTTAGACAGTTAAAAGCTCTATTTGCCATATTGCTGGAGCTGGTCCATTCAAAACCAGCATGTGAAGTCCATGTTTCTGCTGAGAGCAGAACAGTTTGAAGTAGGAGGAAAGAGGTATGAGTATTTTGAGCCAAAAGCGATTCCTCTCATGGAGTACATGTTGCTTGGACTTTGCAGTGGCAGAAACTGGGGGCTCTGACGTTCCTCTGGCTACATCTGTACTAAGAAGTTAAACGTACCTAGGTTCACTCTTTGTTCAACTCAACTGGCATAGAACAACTGACATCCATACCACCATACTCTTACCCTCCTGCAAAGGTACTCTGCAACCAGACTGTCACTGGAAGTTGTCGCTGTCTTCTGCCACCTCCTGAATCATGCCCAGGAGTTGTTTGGAAGATTGCAAGTTAACATGGGCCAAAAGCATGTCAGGGACTGTTAAGGCAGTCTAACAGTAAAAGAATGATTATGGTCCAGTAATCCTTTTACTGGTATAAACATAGCCTGTAGGGTAAAAGTATCTAGCTTAATTTCTCAGCCCTTGTGCTTAGGACAGCTGCCTGTAGCTTGTAGACAGTGTATGAGTTATTATTTTAAAAAGAAGCTACATTTGGAAAAATGAAACTTGAAAGCTCTCTGAGACTACTGTAATAATAATATTATTATAAAATGTGAGGGGTAGAAAAAATCTGGATGTTATGGTATTTCCTCTGCTCGCACCTCTGGATTAGTCCCCAATGACTTTGTTTTTTTGTCTGTGAACCAGTTTGAAGGCAGACATGAAACGTGCTTCATAAAGACTTCTGGTACAATTACACGATACTGGAGAATGAGAATAAAGAGGTGTCACTGTTAAGATTTGCAACAGAAAATGAAACTTGTTCATGCTATTAAAATTGCAAATTAGTTTGTGTTCTGGTTGTGCTCTAAAAGCATAGAATCATAGAATCATTTA
>NW_008594459.1:0-5713 GCF_000691845.1 Merops nubicus | reverse complement strand
TTTTAGTTCCAGATGTAAAGAGCCTGCACAATCAGTAAGCTTGTCCATATCAAAGAATCAATTCCCTGAAGAACTGACTTCTGCTTCTCGTGAAACTGCTAAGGGATAACTCCTGCATGCCTAAGCACACCCATTTCAGAAGAAGGATTTCCCCCTGTGGATTTCTTCTCCTCCTTTACCAGGAAATCATTACCAAGTGTAGATGAACTCTGACATAGCTCCTCTTTTCTGAATCTTAAAAAGATGGGTTTAAAAATTTTCTTTCATGGGTGAGCTCATGCTGCTTTAAAGAAAAAAACTACTCTGTACCATCACAGGAAGAAGATGACAGACAGTATCTTTATAAGGAAAACTAAAAAATCAACCAGGTTCCTAACACTGCTCTGTCAACACTTCCATACTCTGACCTGTAACTAGGTAATTTCTGCCCAAAATGGCCTACACTCACAACAGCCACGATATCACACAGAACTCACTGAAGTAAATGAGAATGTAAAGCAGAGTCCTTTAGACAGTTGCTATTACACAACCTATTCTGCTTGGATTTAATAAAAATGGGAGAGGATCTTATTTGCTAGGACAGGGCTGTTTGATGCTGGATTGCTTATGGTCTTGCTTCCTACAGACTGAGACAGCTTTCCAGCCATTTATGGTTTTTAAGAGACAAGGTAACTAGCCCTGTGCATTAGATATGTAAATCCTGTAACAAGTTAAGTTCTTCTCCCAAGAAAGAGTCCAACGGGCCAGAGATGATCTGCATCTGATGTCTCCCTTACAGGCAGAGGCACCAAGCATCAAAAGGTACATTTCTAAATTAAATTAATGCAATGATTAGCACGGGGATGGGGGAAAAAAGTTATCTTGTGCTGAAAAACAGCAATCAGCTGGGGCTCTCAAACACACATGCTTGGTAGAGCCCCAGCACTTAGACACCAGGGCTTCCAGTGGCTCTGGTGCCCAACCAATGCCCACTTTTCCCAAGCAGTGCCTGGCACAGACAAAACCACTCTTCAAACTTGCTCTTCTTAACCCTGAACACAATTTACTTGTTTTGTTGTTGTTTTTTTTTTAAATTCCCCTGAACACCCATTTTATTTTTCCAAGAAGTGTTGCATGGTTTGTTGCTCTGCCAGCTGATCGCTTTGACACGTCCAACAAGTTATCTCACCATCTGGTTGTAATTGCCATCATGAAGCTTTCAACAAATTCAAAAAACAGCAGCAAGATCGGGGCACTAACGGTCTCGGAAATGAGCTGCTCATTATTTTGGATTATTTGATACAGATGGAATCTTTTGATACCCAAGATGCCCCCACGCAGCCAATCCCACAGATGGGGCTCCCAAACAAACCACTGGAGTAGTTCTGAGTTTTGGCTGTTGTCTGCTATAAAATCTCCTCACAATTTCATATTGAGTGATGTCAAGGAAAACACTGCTGCTCTTCCTCATCTCCCAAATTGCATGCTGCTCTTATCTTTTGCTTTTAATACACAGCCTATACTTACAGACCACAATATTCTCATTACAGGATGTCTTTTTCCCACTTCTACTGCATCTCCCAAGAGAAACTGTCTCAAGACTTTTTTGGAAGTTTGTCCCATGGTCTGAATCGTGTTTCCCAAATCCTTCGGGAAGGGAGCCTGGACACACTCTGCTTGGACAAAGCATTTCCCACAGTCACACGCTATGAAGCCACATTCAGAACAGCAACTTCTTCCCTTGCTTGACCTCAAGTCAAACAGGTCCACAGCAAGGCTAGAGAAGAGCAGCAGCATCCAAGCTTTGATTTGCCACAGACATCAACAGACATGCTGGCAGTACAGAGGGAAGAATAAGAATTATTTGCCTAAAATCTGCTTTGCTTTGGACAGGTGTAAATGTAGCATGGATCTACCACCAGCTGCATCATGCTGCATTTGTGACAGCAGCACAGAGTGCACACTGCTGCTTACCACAGCTTGTCACACACACAAGGTTCCTCTAAAAGTACATAAGAGGTTTTGTTTACAGGGCAGCATCTGACTCGGCACACTGGGTGAAGAAATGCCAAGAATTTTAACACAATAGCAAGTAAAACATATCCATGCTTCAGATTGTACACACCACAGAGCAAGCAATAAAATTTAGATGTTAACTGGAGTCCCATTCATCCAAATTACAAAGACATGGCAGACAAAAATTCTTTTGTATACATTAAGTAAACTTTTGAAACTTAAACTCTTCTGACAGGGTCACCTTGAACTTGTAGAAAGACACATTGCCATGTCAGTGGAAAAAGGAAGCAAGGAAGGACCTAACCAAGAGCACTTCTCCCCTCGCTCCTGCCCTGGACAGACCCAAATTTTCCCTCTAGAACTTGGATATCTGTACAGAGCTGAAATTTTGAGGTTGTTTTGTATTTCCACAAGCAAATGCAAAACAGTGAAATGAAGAGACCAGGGATGCTTTACAGCTCTCTGCCTTGCCTCTCCACAGCAACCCGAGCCCCATCAACTCCTCTTGTGCCATAAGCCCCAGGAACCTGTCTCCCCAGGAGATGAGGTGCCATCAGGATTCTGCAAGCAGCAAAACCCCTCTGACAGCACAGTCCTGCAAAAACGCTCCTGGGAGGCATACGATTGACACTTTGAAGGCTGAAATCAGGAAGAAAAGAAAAAAAATTGAAGTAGTAATAAATTTGTGACCCATTACAGATTTTACTACTAATAAATGCAAGAGTTGTTCCAAAAATTTATCGTCTTTAAAGCAAAGCACATCACAGTGTTTATCCTAAATAGCAACTGCTTCTTTTCAGACCATCTGGTAAAACCATATCAGGATTGAGGTAAGGACTTCAAACTGTTTCCACAAGACCATCAGGGCTGACTGTGGCAGATATTAAAACTTAGCTCTTGGAGACTTTAAAATCTGTGCAATGCTTGAACACATCATTGAACCACCATGGCAAGACCACCATCTCCCTTCTTACTGGAGAGCATCAGAAAGATTAGCTAAAAATAAAGCAAACAGCAGCAATCTGCAATAACATCAAACCTACAGCAAATCCTAACATACAAACTTGTTTAATTCTACAACAAGTCCTGCTCCTTTCCCTCTTTTCTCTTTCTGTTTGCTTCCCTTTCTCATACCAGGAGTGAAGCCATAAGAAATTTCTCTCCTCTGTCATGATGTTCAGGTTACAATCTGAATGAGTTGTGCCTTCTTCCTAACATGGGCCATTTGATGACCTTTGGAGGTCATCTGGTCCATCACCCTGCTCAAAGCAAAAGCATGGCATCAAGGTTATGGTATTACCAATGCCTTCATTGTTCAGAATTGTCCCAGTCAGCTGTGGCCTAATTCCTACATGTAAAATTGATCCACACAGGCTCATCTCCATGGGAATGGAGTCAAAATCACCATCAGTTGCCAGGCACTCCAACTCCAGCCACGTAGCCCACACAATTCACTTACCTACTCTGAATTTACCCATTACTAAATTGATTTTCTTCTTAGTTTCCACACAGTTTAAAGAAAATAGTAAAACCTTGAACTTCTACTGTACTTGTGATAAGGAAGGGAAGGTGTACATGCTGAAACCATGAGCATGTAACGTGCATTGACACAGCAATACAAGCTCTCCTCCTCCGTGCCAAGGATCACCTTGGTATAAAATACAAAGTGCAAATCTATAACCTTGCCTGTCACTGCAGCTCCACCCAAGGCCAAGCACCACAGAGGCACACAAAGAATCCCTTGGCCACCATGTTAAACAGGTTAAACAGTTAAATGCTGGGAGGGAACACGAAGGGCCAGAAAATGAAGGGACCCGCCCAAGTCTTTACAGATGACTGCCAGTGCAGTCTGTAACCCAGCTGGTATCACCTCTCCACCCACACAGCACTGACGTCCCCACTTTCTTCAAAAGCTGGTTGCCTCCATCCACCATCACACAGCTGCCCATCTCTGCCAAACACCAGCCAGGCAATATTAAGTCTCTGGTGCTCAAATCAACGTGTCACTGGAGCTGTGCAGAACTCAAATTAGGAGATCTGATGGTCCAAAACCAGTAATGAAAGAGAAGGTCTAATGATGCAACAAAAATCTTCAACCCAGTGCTCAGATTATGGGTTGGTTACCCAACAGCTCAAACAAGTAAGCATTTAGGTGACTTGCAATGCACAGATCAAGTTCTCCCAGAGCCATCATCTGACCCCAAATGTGTGAGATCCACTCAAGCACAGACCATCTACCGTCTGTTGCTCCAGAAGCCCAAGTATGAAGGTGAGAGCTTTGTGTTTGAGCAGCAGTGCCACTGACTGCAGAGCAGAAGAGCTGCTCCAAAGCAAAGCCAGCCCATTTCCCAAATCTCTCTCTCAAAGTTCAAACTCAAACTCAACAGATACATCTAAAGTCAGTACTAGCAACCCCTTGTATCTCAGAAGTAATGCTCACTCCCCTTAGCACTAACATCCCATCATACAGAGGTGATACCTCCAGTGAAACCTGTTCAGTTTACAACTGGGGTGACTTTTGCACAATGACATGTGATTTAACTCCCAGCTGCAGCCTCCCTGAAGAAAGCATTATCAACACAGGGTCAACAGGGATCACCCATCATCTCTGACAATAAATGAGGCAATTTAGGTATCTGATGAGCACTCAGCATGAACAGTTTGTGTGGAAGAGAACACTCTTACCCCAAGACTTCTGAGTGTGGGTTTTTAACTGAATGAGCTCAAATACTTCCAGATAGTATTGATTTCTATTCATAGCATTGATACAGCATAAGGGAGAGAATATTTGGTTTGAAATATTTTTTTACAATGTATTGACCTTTTATGTCAATAAACATAGTATTAAACTGCAGCTTAGCAGCCTAATTTTACCTTCTTTTCATAAAGTGCTCAGATGAAAAGCACTATACCAGCACCACAGTTGAGAAGTAAATCATTCTGAAAGGCAGTTAAGTGTCACAGTCAGTCTACATGTTCAACACTGAAGGGCTCAAAAGACAACTGACAGCACCAAAACAGCAATGGTAGGGAAGTGTGATGGTATCAGCTTGGAAGATGCTCACCAATGTTTGCACGTGCTTGTTCAAACACAAGTGCCAAGAAGAGATTCTATGCCTTAGCTAGAAACCCTCCCAAATGAGTAGTATGTCACTGTGATTACAAAAACACCACACTCTTATTCCCTTTTCATGTGTAAACTGTTCATTCTACTGAAATCCAGATTGGGAACTTTTCACTTCCACATATTGCCCTTCCTGCACACCTTCCCTCCTCTGCAACCCCCTAAGGTTTTCCCACGCAGAGCATGGTCCATGAAGCTCAGAGAATTTAACTGCATTTATATTTTGTTTCCTTTATGTACTGGATCATTTTTGCTAAGACAGAAGGTAGCAGGGGGTGCTCTTACGAGCCATGGGTAGCTGCAGAGCTGCACTTACTGCATCAAGGCAGATGTGTGGGAAACACCAGTGTGCAGCCACAGAACATCTCTTACCTTGCAAGCCCTTCTTCAGCAGGTTGTCTGATTTGCTGTCATATAGCTCAACATTTCCCCCTGCCCCCAGCCAAAAGATTGTTCTCATTCAGTTGGTTTGTTTTGGTTTTTTTTTTTCCTCCCCCCTCCACTAAAGAGGCAGACACCTGCAACAATAACAAGTTTAAAGAGGCAGGTGTAGCAACACAGCACATTCATATGATGAAATGACTAGGTGGATAG
>NW_008594458.1:0-780 GCF_000691845.1 Merops nubicus | reverse complement strand
TAGTATTTTATAGATGTTTTTATTTTTTTAGTTCGTCTTTATAAAGGTCCAATTTGACTAGGGTCCATTTTCAGGGAGAGTTAGGAGGGTCCTTCTTTAATTAGGAAATTTTGTGAAGTGTGTTCACTTCACAGATAGACATTCCTTCCTTCTTGTAAGTGGTTTTAGTCTTTATCCTCTTGACCGTTGATTATTTAATGTGGGATATCTGAGGTTCATTTATTTTATGGTTTTCCCTGTAAGGTCGGTCGTATCCTGGAGTAAAGTAAAAGGTAAATTTATTATTTTTTTTAGTATTTTAAGTATGGTATATTGAATTATATTTATATCTATTAATAGTTTGTTAAATATTGTTAGTGTATTATTTGTCTGTTTTGTCTATGTTGTCCACAGTAGGGCTCTTTGTAATAGAGACATAGGATATGGCAATATTACTAACACAGTTATAAAACTAATAATCTAGTTTCTATTAAAGTTAGTAATCATTTTGATAGTTTCTTATCCAGTTTTATATAGTTAACCTTATTATACTCAACATATAACTGGTTATAAATCTTATTCAAATATAGTTTTTATGTGAAATGGCATATTCCTGGCAATATTGTAAACAATATGAACAACAAACTGGGCACAGGTTAGTGCTTGTTGCGGTCTGATTAATATATTAAAGGAATTCACATACACACATACATATACACACAGTCTAGAGGCTGGTTGTTAGGTTAATTTGATTGTGCAGCTGTTAATCTTTTTTTGAGAATGTTGTAATTAAGCCTTGTT
>NW_008594457.1:0-22548 GCF_000691845.1 Merops nubicus | reverse complement strand
TGGAAACATCCAAGGTCAGGTTGGATGCAGCTCTGAACAACCTAATCTAGATGAATATGTCCCTGCTCATTGTAAAGGATTTGGATCAGATAACCTCTAAAGGGATGCTCCAATACAAGGCATTTTTAGTACTTCAGCTGCCTCCTCATCTGTTGTTACCAGCTTGCTGATCTTTATTATCAGAGGGGTATGCTTTCTTTGACCTTTGAGAATGACAATTCCAAACAGTACAGAAAAAAAAAAAAAAAAAAAGAAAAAGAAAAAAAGAATAAAATGTATTGAAGAAATTAGAGTTATTTATCTGATACAGATTTACATGGGACATCAAAAAGTACAGTAGAATGAGCTGTAATTACCTTTGACCTAGTGAAAGCAACTAATGTCATACCAGTGGTAGCTGGGTTTATGACAAAATGTAACCTCTCTGACACAGAAATTAAAATAATGACCAGAATTTCTGAGGTGATATAATTCAAGTGCTAAATACTCTGTGAGGGACTGTGGAGGTTCGGTTCATATCAAAGTCAGAGGAAACTGAGGTCACTGAGGCCTAGATACTCAAAGGTACTTAAGGGCTTAACTTTCCTTACAACTTAGCCCCAGCAGCATTAATGATTTTATGTATCTGATCATCAAAATCATGCTACATTCTCTACATTAGTAAGACTTTATTATTAACAGTAAACAACAGCTTGAATATGGTCGGATAAGTAACAGGAGACATATATTTGATCATTGTTTCATGTACTCCCAAAAAAATTAAATGTGAAAAATTACTTGTTGGCAAGTGTACCATTGAAATGTCTTATATTTTTTTTGACTAAATAGAATTTGTTACAGACACAACCATGATAGCAACTAAGCTATGTCAAATCTCTCTTCTGGAAACAGCTTACAGTGAGTTCATAATTTAAAAATAAGTGAATGTGGACATTTTAAAATTAATGTGTTCATACAGAGACAGTGTTTTCTGTTCTAAAATTGCAGTGCAGTGTCTTTCTTTGTCTTTCTCTGTCCTTCAAGATGGACATGTCCTTCAGACTTGTCAAAGATGAAAGTTGAAAAAAGTCTGATATGTGGAAACCACTGTGTACTTGGCACCAAGTATGCAAGTGGAAGCACTGTGTAGAATCCATGCCAGTGAATTAACCTGTTTTTCTTTTTTAGGAACACAGTGGACTTCAGAGGCCCTTTGGCTGAACTTCAAATTGACATCTTGCTCAAGTCTCACTCATTTATAAGAAGTGTCTGAATAAATTCTGCTTCCAGATTTGTTGCTGCTAATTTCAAGGCATTTGATTTTATTGTCCTTTTGTTTCACTCTTTTTAAAAACAGTAAAAATAGTTGTCGCAGGGAAGCATGCAGAGATGATAACATATTTGCAGTTTATTTTGAGACCTTTGGAAATAGAACTTGTTTCTCACAGTAATTCACATTTTTTCTCTCTGCGTGCTTTTTGCTTGAGATATTCATCCAATTCCATATCTTTTTCTGGAAGAGTCCTCATGAAAGTCAATGAGAGTACTTCTGGGGGCAAAATTTGAACATAATGCCGCATACCCAGTGATTTGGTTTGTGCAGGAGTATTTGAATATTTGGTGAATAAACTGTATCTATGCTGGTGTAATACCTTAGCAGACATCAGCTGCTGAGAGAACAGCTCTGGAGCCAGCCCAGCCCACAGCTGAGCAGCAGATTCCAGTGTAGAGGGGCTTTTCCTGAGACACCTGTCAAGTCTTCTTGGCCAAAGGAGAAAACAGTCTATATTTGCTACGTAATCAGTGAGAGACTCTTTCCAATGTATCTCATGTTTCTGGCAGATGACTTCTGAACACTCTCACCACCTCACTAAAACTTCTCTTCACCAAATTAGTTTGAAAGAGAAGGTTTGTCTTAGTATTTGTCTGTGGTGAGTTAACCCTGGCTGAGCAAGAGATGCCCACCAAGCCACTCTATCACCCTCCCCCTTTCCTTTCCCTCCTCTGCAGAGCAAAAGGGGAAAAGAAAATAAGATGAAGACAAAACCCCTTGTGGGTAGAAACAAGGGCAGTTTAATTGGAAAGCAAAGGCAAGCAATGCCGTGTGCGGAAGTGAGAAGAAAAAAACCCAAAGATTTATTCTCTACTTCCCATCTGCAGGCGATGTCTGGCCCCTTCCTGGGAAGCAGGGCTCCAAAACATGTCACGGTTGCTCCTCCTCCTTTGTACCAGCTTTGTGGTTGAGTTGATGTCATATGAGATGGAACACCCCTTTGGCCAGTTTGGGTCAGCTGTTCTGGGTATGTTCACCCCAGGCTCCTGCCCCCCCCTCCCCCCCCCACCCCACCTTGGGGGGAAGTTAGGAAAAGCATGTGAGAAAGAGCCTTGGTGCTGTGTGAGCACTGCTCAGTGGCAGTCACAGCATGGGGGTTATCAACACCCTTCTGACTCCCAGCACAGAAGCTCTGCACCAGGAGGGCTGCAATGGGAACATCAGCTCAGCCAGACCCAATACATCACCATTTGGTCAATTATGCTCTGCTTAAATGTATGGTCTTCAAAGGTGCAATTCCCAAACCAAGCATGGTAATTTCTCATACTCCCCTTCTCAGTCTCCCATTCAGTAAGGAGGCAAAAGTCAGGGAAGAGTGTGGATGCTGTGATAGAGTTCACAGGTGAATGTAAGATAGTAAACACAAAAGGGCTTAGTGATAAGGCAATAAGAGTCTGTTCAGATTCTTTGAAGAACACCCACAATACCAGCACAGAAAAGTGGGTATGTTTTGCAAACAGTACAGTAGAGGTAACTGCTTTTACAGCATTGTTGCAGGCTCTGCTGAATGGAGGTTCTGACCTCTGCAGTAAAAACTGTTACAGGCATCAAAATATATTTCTTTATGAGTATATATATCAAGGTTTACATTAAATAAAACTATGTTCAAGTAATTTGTTATATTTTGTCAAGTATATGATATTTATGATCTGTTCTGCTTCTTTTAATGTTACATTAGCCCACCATAGTTAAGTAACAAGTAAAAACATTACTTACATTATTTTTTTAAACTTTTCTTGCAAAAACATCAGGTGGTATGTCTCTCAAGCAAATTACACGATCAGTATTCATCAGAGTACACAGATTAGTTTATGCAAAATAAAGTACTGATTCAGCTGGCAGGAAAGATTATAGAGAAGCAGAAATTAAGGAAGATGGTGGGATACTGATAGTTACAAACACAAGATTTGTAAATAATAGTATTAGAGGAATACAAGGGGTACTTTCTTCTACACAATTGCATTGACACAGTGTTTTAACCACTTATGTAGGAGCAGCATAAGCCAAAATTTCAGATTTAACATTTGTTGATGTTAGTTATTTCTTCTTATATTTAATTTTTACCCACCTGTTTGAGTGGCAATGATTCAGAGTAAAAACAAAGACTTAAGAACCTGAAACTGTATTTCCAGCCGAATTATACACCTGGTCTTCATCTCTGTAATTAACTTTATTGTTAGAAAGACATAATGAATTTCTGAAACACAATCCATGAACTGCTTCAACATACATTCTTGAAACTAAACAGACTTGATGTCACGGCTTTTGCATATTTATGCTTGAAAGCACATTGTTCCTTCAGAATATTATATCTGATAAGCAAGTGGAATTCCAGTTTCACAGATGTTGGCTTCCCAGATCAGTTTCCTGATCCCACTTTATTGTCCTCTTTGAAGCCCTTCTACAATGGAAACAAAGAGGAAAACTGGCTAAAATTTGTATGTCTCCTTTATTTCCACCATGTGACCTCAGGATGGTGTATGAACTGCCTATGGACATTATTTGGGCTTCTTGTAATTATACCCTTGGCCACCCCTAAAAAGACAATCAAGGAAGCAAGTTTCCTAACAGTTGTGCCACCTCCTTCTTGCTGAGAAAGTTCAGTGTGTAATACCGAAAGAATTTGGTTCTGTACAATTCAAGTCACAGGAAAAATAGGGCTAAAATTGTGAAGAAGTTATGCAGTATTTTGTTTACTAATTTTATATACTTTTCTTGCTTTTGTTTTTAGTAAAGCATCCCAAGCATATGCTTTTCTGTTTGGTGTTGTTTTTTGTTTGGTTGGACTTTTTTTCAACATTCCAATTAGTTTAACTAAGGAGCAGAATAATGGCTCCAAAAATCAGAATTGAAAAACTTAAAATGGTTAAACTTAAACTTTAAAATTTAAAATGGTACAGGATCTTTTTAGATTTTTATTCTAAGCCAAGTATTTAGGTAAGATTACATAATGAGCTAGTGACAAGAATAAATCCTGTCAATATGTGTTTTTCTATCTTTAGCTTTCTCGTAACACATCAAGGACTCAGGGAGCTACAAGCCATTGCTCTTAGCATCAGTGCCATTTATTCATATGTTACCCAGTAAGCTAAGTGAATAAATCATAATATTGCAAGAAAAACAAATATTTTATATAAAATCTGTTGTGTCTTTATCATTGAAATTGATTAATTCTTCCTTTTCACTTGGAGTTTTATTATGCTGGTAAATATGTGTGCATCTTAGACTATAGTGGGCAAAAACACAAACAACTTGTTTTGCTAAAATATTGACAACATGAGGTAATGATCCAATATTGTAATTGCACTGCCACAGCAGAGAACGGTATTATTTATGATATGAAAGCAAAGGTAATTCCTTACATCCTCTCCTTGCAAGATTTTTTCATATATCTAATTCTCTCATTGAAAAAGGCAAAGGTTTTACTTGTGTCAGGAAATTCAGCTGTGATGTTTCCCCTTTTACATGGTATTTTTTTCTGTAGTTTGTGTTCAGAGGAGATAACTGCCACTCTTTTCAGAATAGGATAGCAGGAAGAAATCAATATTAAAAAAAAAAAAAAAAAAAAAAAAAACAACTTAGGGAACATACTGCTTTTGTGTGTCTTGTAGTGTCTTTTGATACTCCTGAAGAGTGTTTATTCTCTTCAATAATCTGGCCAGAGACTTGACCCTATCATTCCTTTAAAATGAATATCTCCTTTAATTCTTCTTATCCTGAGCACTGTTGTGTGAGAGCAAACATATTGGGTATAAGTGTTGATTGAAAAGGCTTCTGAAACTCTGATCAAAGGAACTGTTTCTTATTCCTTGCATTGTCATGTGTTCAAGGAAAAAGAACTTTTAAATTCTTTGCAAGTACTTGAATAAAAAATAATGGACAAAACCAATTCCCAAACCACCTTACTCTACATTCAATTTTTTCCTTATTGGAAATAAACTGCAGTTTAATCACAGGTAGTTTAAACAATTGTTATTAATGTGAATTGACCCAATTATGAAAGCTGAAGCAAGGTAAATTAGCACAAATAGAAAACTGCTGTAATGTAGGTGTGCTGCTTCTAGCACCAATCTATCTTATTTAGAGTGAGCCAAGATACTACTGTAATGCTCTGTATTGTATATCTTAAAAATCCGTTAGTTATATCAAAATGTAAAAAGAAAGAAAAAAAAATATTTAGCACCATGGGTATTCTTACATCAGAACCTTACCTAAATGTGATTTTTATGTTAAAGTTTAAGGTCAACAATGTCAAATTGGATGTTAAAATACGTGTGTCTAAAAAATGAGGCATGTCTTTCTCAAAACTGCCCTTCTGAGTTAAACGAGAGAGGCAAATATTTTGTATCATTGAAACAAAGCTACCTATACTTGCCCATCTGTAATATGCTTCTTCGGTAGGTAAAAGGTAGAATTTCCATTAGCAGGTAAAAAAACTACTTTCCTAAACATACTGCATTTAAATATGATAGAAACAAACAACTGTGGCTTGAAATTTGTTAGATGGTAACTCTCTCTTCTCTTAATTTGGGTAGTGTCTTCGTCACTATCAGGAATTCTCAATGTTAGGCAGTTAAGCAGAAAACAGCAGCTAGATTAAGAAAAGTCCTTTTTAGAATTATATTCTCTTATTTTCTCTTTGTACATGTACACAGATTTATTCTGTAATAAAGGGTTTACTGACATAAAACCCAGGAAAATTATTTTTGTGTATATATGTCTCATACCTATACGGGGGCAAGGCTATGAAAGTCCATTATCCATAATATTGTCCAAGAACGTACCAACGTGTATCTAAAACAATATTAAAGGTCCATAAGGGTTGCAAAATCAATATCTTACAAGGTAAAACGGAGCTTCAAAATCCATCTGCATTGAACAAAGAAAAGTTTTCACTGACAAATACTGTTCCACCTACTATGCCTTTGAATGACTTTTAATAGATCTTGTCCAACTTTCTGCTGAAGCTTCCTGAGGGCAGGGATGCTATAAACCACGAGTTCAGGACTTGATGCAAACTTTTAGTAGATCTGCCCCTGAGTCAAGAACCCATGATGCTACAGCTTTGCTCCTTCTGAAGCAAACATCCACTATGGATCTGTCTCAAGTTGGATGCTGCAGAGTACCTGACCCTGGAGGAGCAACACCTGATCTTCCCCATGCATGGTCTCTCTCACAGCATTTCTGTAGTACTGCAGTGGCCTGGTGGATGCTTATCAGCTTAGCCAAAGTTATTAGCACCAGAACTGTCATGATCTTAACTATCACCCAGCACAGTGTCCAAGGATTTTCTAGTTCACTGCAAAATTACTTCTGTCCAACTGAAATTGAAAGCAAAATAAAAACCAGGACAAAATAAAACAACTGTAAACAAAGTAATTTCTGTCAAAGTAAAAATCTTTTTAGACAAGCTATTTATAGGAAACTGTTCCTATGATCACCTTTTTTTTTTTTTTTTTTCCCCAGAGTACTCTTACCTCATTCAGCAGATGAGTGGTGCTTCGGTGCTCTAATTTTTTATCTTTACCTTCAATAGGTCATGTCAAACTTCATTTAATGCACACTACTCAGCCTTCACACTGAATAAAAATATATCCATTTTCTTCCATGAGTTTCTATGGTGATTTCATTGAAAATTTTTAAAACATTAATGACTGTTTTGTTTATATGTCCATGTAGTATAGGTTGTTATTATTATTATTTTAAATTAATTGCTAAGAAACTGGATATTCAAGACAGCTGTTGTCAAAATCACTAATTTGTTTTGGTTTCCCATTACAAAATATCCACACAGAAACTGATTTCTTTAAAGTTCCTGCTGTTGATAGTTCACAGAAACAGCCCCAAGCATACAGTGTGGAAGATAACTCTACCATCTAATTTAACTGTATAGGTTGTCAGCTGAGTTTGCATGTATTGTCATTGAATCACAGAATATGTCAAGTTGGAAGGTACCCATATGAGTCATCTAGTTTAACTCCTTGCTTCTCCCAGGACTACCTAAAACTCATGTGACTAAGAGCATTGTTTAGATAGAAGCTCCTTGAACTCTGACAGGCTTGGTGTCATGACTACTTCCCCAGGGAGCCTGTTCCAGTGACTGACCACTCTCTCAAGTGAAGAACATTTTCTTAATGTCCATTCTGATGCAGCTTCATCACACTTCCTTATATCTTATCTCTGGTTGCCAGAGAGAGGAGATCGGCACCACCCCATCCACCGTCTCCCTCAAGGAAGGTGTAGACTGAAATGAGTACTGACTCCTTGTCAGTACAAACCAAGTAGATCCTCCAAAGAGACAGAAGCCTGAGCATGCCTATTTTCTTAGTCTGCACAGTTATTCTAGAGTGCTTCAGTACATACTATGTTAACTCTTCCTTGAAAACATCTTATTAACTGCTGTTTGGGGAAGTCCACTAGCTTCTGTAGAGTGAAATCTAGATATGTTGAACAGAGCATCCAGAAAGTAAAAAAATAACATTATCAAATTATGCATAAAAGACTGCTTAAGTGATTTGACATAGTAACATAAACCAAGAAAGACTTCAATCCAGATTTTTCAGGATCGCACCTAATCTTGAGTTTGAAAATATATTTTTTTTTTAATCATCTGCTTCACAGACTTCACACTTTTCAGTGTCTTCAGTAAAGGAGGCACATCTGATCCACCTTAATTCTCTTATTTATCACTATCTTATATCCGATTCAAAAAATAAGCCAGAAATTTAATATGTAGTATCAGCCTACAGATAGACTCAAGGTGTGTGATAAACGAGGCAAGCAATTAAAAGCCTGTATAAGTGATCTGAGTTCTAAAATTTGCAAAGCTTTCGAAACACCCCTAAAAGTGCAAAGGCCAAGACCTGTGCATGTGACCACCTCATAAGTGATCCTGACCTTCCTTGCACCTGCTGCAGCTGCAGAAATCCCAGTAGTCCAGCAAATTCTTGCAAAGTCTCTCTAGGGATACTGAGGTACAGCACTATTAGGTTCCTCCCCCTCCAGTCACAGTTCTTTGTTTCTACATCTTCCATTGTTTTAATCTATTCTTGCTTGGTAATTTGAGGCATGCTTTTGTCGGGGCCCCAAAGAAGTACAAAACCATTATGGATTTCATGGGTGGCTCCTCTCAATGTATGAAAAACTCAAGTTCTTTGACATTTGAAAACAGTTTCTTGCTTGGCATATTCTAGAAGTGTTTGCAAAGAAGTTGCTATTTTCCACTGTATCTTAAAATAGATGTAATTCTACAGAACAGAAGCTTTTTTTAAATTTCTGCATCTGAACCTGCAAGCATAGATCTTGTGTATAAAAACATGATAAGACTGATGATAATAGAAGGAATTTTTTAGATTTCTGACTGTTAAAGCAGTTTTGTGAGCTAAAAGGGCTATCAAAAGTGTGTACAGCTGCACATGGTTTAGCAATTAGCAGTGGCCAAAGCATCTATCTCTGGCAGATGTTTCAGAAGCTGCTAATTTTAAATTGCATCAAAAAGAATCCTTCATGTAAGAGAACACTCGGGTCTTATGAAATTTAAAATTATTAGCGTAACTTTTAGTGTTTTTAAAAGATTTTGTTTAAATAAAACAAAAGAATAAGCAAAAATCTGTTATGTCAATAGGAAAATTAAGTAAGGTATGTTCATGTTAATCTGTGTTTGAATAGTGATTTCTTTCAATAAATGAGAGAAATATGTTTTGAGGCTTTATACACTTAATTGATGTGACTATCCTCAAAGACTACAAAGCATATCTATGGTTCTCTCTTACCGTCTCTAAAATGTACAGATGTTTATGAACTTTTTAGACAAGCTTCAAACCCAAATAGTAATTTCAGCAGTCTTCTGTGCTTTGATCTTTATGCTAAAAAGCCAATGAATAATGATTTGGCTCTCTGAGATGGATAATTTTCATTCTTTTGGATCAGACATTGGTGTTCAGTGCATTGACACACCCTTTCACCCTCATTCAGGAACTAAAGTGAGAAATCTGTGATACTGTTTGAACTGGGGGGAAGGATGGGCTTGGTTTGTTTGGGTTTGTTTAGATTATTTTTTTCGGTTGTGAATTAGTGACGATTTTCGTGAAATCTTCATAAAGGAGGGAAAGATGCTTTTATTTAATGAGCTGAATTTTGAAGCATGAGTGTCATGAGACAACTTCTATTCTTCCTGTGTTCTTACCCATGAATTTTGATATCACTTTTTTCTGGGTTAAATCCAGATAACATTAACAACATTAAACAAGATTTATCAAAGCAATTAAACAGTACTACTGTCAGAAAACAACTTCAAAAAAAATTTTTATACTCCTATGAGTCTTTGAATCTTCTGTTAATATCTGCTAAACTAGCTACAGCACTATGTATGAAGCCAGCATTTTTATGTATTTTAGGGCAGCAGCAAAGTCTGAAGTTGATGGTCTACAGTAAAATAATTTATTTTTATTTTTAGATTTTTTGGGGACATTTGAAATCTTTTATGGCTCCAAGTACATTATTACAGCTCAATACATGACATGAACATAGAAGTCAACCATCTTCAGGTCAGAATAAATGGTAGGAAATAACATCAATTTTTTAATTCAGTAAAATTTTCAAATTTTTGACCTGACTTCCCTCTGGATATTAATTTCTGAATAAGAGAGGAGAAAGGTAAGAAGAGTAGAAGAGAATTAATTTTAAAAGGATTTAAGAGTACTTTTCCATTATGATTTGGTAGTATTGGAAAAGTGCTGCCTTAGCTCTAGATTGCATCTTCCTGAGGATGACCTTTAATTCAAAGAATTGAGATAAAGCATATGACTCATTAATCTGACAATGCTATATTGAACGTACCCTATTTAAAAAAAAAAAAAAGGCAATTTATTAATTTCTTTCTTATCAAAAATAGCCTTTCTGACCCTATTAAGAGGGAACTCAGGCTATTTGCATTAAACCTTCACTATCTGTTCTTTTATTAGCTATTACAGATTTCACATGTAATATGATGTGTAAATCAGGTTTCTTTTCTAACATAGTAGCATACCAAAAGGAAAAAAAATCCCTTTTAGAATCATTACTATGTAGCTGTCTGTTTGCAAAGCCAGTCAAGTTCACACTTAGAGAGTTTGGGCGCTTTTGTATTTATTCAGTTTGACAGATAATGAAAACAATCACGTTCAAAAGTTAAAATGTATGTTACTTTATATGGTATGTTCATTAAAAATATTACAGTCAAGAGACAGTAGATTTCACTTATACTTTGATAAATCAGAAGTATTTAATTTTAAACATAAGAATAGCACTGGAGTTAACCCAGTCCCATACACAATTCAGAACAAAATTGTATGAAATATATGGAGTATAACCAACTCATATTTAGTAGATTATGCATGGCTTGTGTATGCAAAATGTTTTATTTTTTTTCTGTCTACTTATCTTTTGTCCTGAGTTTGCAGTTGCATTGTGCCTTGCTGTGTGCTGTTTTTCAATATGGGAAGTGAAAGAGAGAAAAATTTAATGGACTATATGCACAACTAGCTCAAGCCTTCAGCTGCGGGTGGATAACGTTAATGGTAATCCTTTGGCTGTGGTAAGCTCTCTGCAGATCCACAGAAACCTTACTAAAGCATATCTCTTTCATCTTTATTTTCTCACATGAGTTGCATAGCTTCTTTAAGGACCATGCTGTCCTTGGTTATGACCCTTACAGTTTAGCCAGCCTTTTCAGAGAAATGGTGGTAGGTAGAATTCTCTAAAATGTCAACAGGGGATCTACAGAGCTTTCTTGAAAAATACAAAATATAGAGAAAGGATTATTACAAGAAAAAAAAAAATCCTAAAGAGATTATGCAATTTTCTACTAAAATATGTAAATAAAATATTTAAGTATATAAAGCTTTCAAATAAAGATATCAGCTAAACATGCAAGGTGAATTTGAAGACAATATTTTGCATAGACTGTCTCATAGGTCTTTGAAATCCCAGGATTTGTATAATTTCAGCTCTGCTTTCACCCTGCAGCTTTTCAAAAGCTCCTGTGGAGTGCCTGGGATTTTTTTTTTTTTTTTTTTGTGTGTGTGTGTGCTAGAGGGAATTTGTTGTTCCCTTTTATCTTTTACATCTTTCATTTTGCCTTAGATCCAGCAAAATTTTGTTTTCATTTCATATCTCTATATATTTTTTTTCTAATTTAAGTTAGAAAGAATATTCAACATCTCAAAAGGAAAAAATAAAAAAACTTAAAAAAGAACCAAATCAAAACCCAGCCAGCCTCCTCACCAAAATTCCTGAGTTTTGTCTGACTTTATATCAAATTAATAAATCTGAAAGACATAGGCATATTGTTAAAGATTCTTCTCAATTTTATGTTGTGTTTCCCCAAGCATAATCTAGGCTAAATTAAGGTGACTGCAACTTGGTAAGCAATGACAGTATATCTAGCACTGCAGAAGACATAACATGTGCATGCCCTCTGTCCCAGAAACTAACAGGGGTATTTTTTTGAGTTCCTAACTTATACAAAAACCTAAGTCTTTATCAGTTTTCCTGTGAAAAATGAGCACACCTTTTGCTATAATCAGTTCTGGCAGTGGCATCAGGCAGGCTGCAATACAGACAGCACTGACTGGTAACTGCAGCTACAGCAGCGTGAACTTTACAGTGCACTCATGCAATTGTGTGAACATCTGCTTTTATTGCTCTTCTACTTCCCTGCTTTTCAAAATGTGAGCAGTCTTTTCTTATTATGTTCTGTACTAAGCAAAGCCATCAATTTTAAGCATCTTTTTCACATTTGCTGCAGAATGAAATCATTTTCTTTTCTCATCAAACAATCTCTATAATTAGAGTACTTTATAGCTATCTGTATCAAGCAATTAGTGTATTAATTGCTGAGGGCTGGGCTATACTAGCGAGCATGTAAGCAAAATTTTACAAATGTGATTACATTGTTGAGAGTGTAATGAACAAGAATGGCATTTCTATAGACAATGAATCCTTTTCTCCAGAACCCAACAACAAAGCTTTTTGATTTTCATTATAGATAGTCAGTTGTTTATCCTCAGGGGATATTTTCCTTGCTGTATCAAATTTTCTCTTTAGATTTGAAAGGCCTAATTCTGATCTGGCTTATTTAGATTTTAATATAAAGAAAATAAATTGGATATAAAAAAATAAAATCTTCATTTATGAAGCATAACTGGTAGCTTACTTTGGCCCAGAGTCTTTTGAGCAACATCTGAGGGTTCACTGAATGCTAGTCTCTTGTCTTGCTGCTGTAGCTTCTTAACAAACAAATATGGGCTGCATAGCCATAATTTATCTGAGTTTGTTGACAAGTACTCAGCATATTATTCAATCATCAGGGGTTTCAGAACAGATCTGGTGCGTTTCATGCTTTTGTATATACATGGCCTGTTAGCTAAACTGAGAGGGCTGTATTATTGCAAGAGAGTTATTCTAGTCTTCCCTTGCAAACTTATTAACAGCTCCATCATCCTCAAAAAGTAAGAAATGTGCAGTCTCACCTATGATAGGTCAGGCCTACTGTCAAATACTCTTGAGTGAGCCTTTGCTCACTACACTGATAATTTAGGGTTCCTCAAAGCAGAAATGCCAAGCTACTCTACGGTAATGCTGTGGCTTATGAGGAGGAACAAGTACATCTGTCTGTCTTTATAATGCCTGTTTTCACTGTATATACTTTTTAATCTTTCAGCATGAAATTATCTTTTAAAATCACACTGATATTTATGTGTGGTTTCTTGAGTGAAGGACTGTCAGACTGGAACTCTGTCCTGGGGAGCGGAGCTCTGCAAAGGCAGTGTCAGGAAGGAGAGCATAAAGGATACTGCACTCCTCTCTTCTGCCTCTGTTTTCATCTCTCAACGTGTAATGATTCAACTCTGGAATCAGATAGGTGGTCACATGAGCAATCTTTGTTATGGGACCTGAAAGCATTACACAGATCCTGCAGATCCATGCACCTTAGGCTTTTCACTGAGTGGAGGAAGAGCAATGTCCTGTGCTTCTTGCCTGATGGGTTCCCATGGAAATAAAATTTTGTGTGCAGGTTTGATAGGAGTTGTAGAATATTTAGAGAGGTGATTAATTTGACTAAAAAAAAATGAGAACAGTGCTGTGAAAGATGCAGAGAAGCAGACATAATACAGAGTGAGCTGGTACAAGCAGTTTCACAAGCACGAAGCAAGGCGTCTGATAGTACAGTGGTATTTTTAAAAAAAGACTGGTTTTACTATATTTAAAAAGAGACTGATACAAAACTCCTATGTCAAATGCAAACTTGCTCAAACCAAAGAGCATTCTAGCATCTGACAGAAGCCATACAGCAATAAAAGTAGAAAACTGGGTTGGGAGACGTACATAAGAGAAAGGAAATGTAGACACATTTGTATAATTTCGTGAATCCCTGCAGCTAGGTGCATATTTAATATGAGTTTTCCATGTAAGCAAGTTAATTCTCAGCAAATTCATGAAACTACTAAGGACACAGTCCAAAAAAGCTGTTCTACTAAGATATAGGTCATGCTTACAACCTTTTTTGTTTCTTTTAGGATGTAGAAATGATGGAGTCACACAGCCTCTAAATTTACTCAATAATTCAACAGATGTCTTTTTTTTCCCCCCTGTTTTAGTCAGTGAAACCAATAGGGCTTAAATTTAAAAAAAAAAAAAAAAAAAAAAAAAAAAACCACAAACAAACAAGTGAGATATTCTGAATGGAGACTTCTGTTTCTTACTGAAAGAAAAAAAAAAAGTTATCATTGATCATGCTCCATGTAGCAGTTTCATATCATAATTTGGTTTTAGTTTATCACATTCATGTTGTAAATCTGTAATAAAATAGCACGTTAATATCCAGTTTCAGTAAATAAAATGTATCCATGTAACATAAAATGTTGCTAGTAATTATTAGGAGATTATACACTAGCACTAACTGAAAGCCTGACTAGTGATCATCTGTTCATCTGTATTTGGAACTGTTTCTTGTGACAACACATTTATATCTTATGGAATTAACAAGCACCTATCTGCTTAAATTGATAAGGTCTATTTATCCTTGCTTCATATTATATATGCAAATGATAAAATAGCATAACCAAAATATATAGTATGACCAAAACATATTACTTAATATTACCAGAAGGATTATGTCCTGACACCTAAGAGAAGCAATAATCCATGTTTGGGTTTCCTCTGCATTGTTCTCTTTGAGCTTTATCTACAGTAATAAAAGGCATTTTAAAATATATTGAAATCAACATTAGAAGCCCTGGGGAAGTCAATTATAGAACAATACCAGTTAGACATGATTTAAACATTCTGATGAAATGTTAAAATTACTGCCAATCTGGCAGTCCAGGTAAACCTGTATGAGCAGAGCAGAACTAAGTAATCACAAAAGGCAATTTCTTGATTATTGAAGACTTCTAACAAAGAAAAAAAATATGAAGTTTTATGCTTTTTTTTAAGTTATTTTGAAATTGGCCAGTGAACAACAACAGAGTAGGAGGGCACAATCAGATTGATAGATAGTTTCTTTAGGAGTCATGCTGAAAACTATTACAATTCTGTAGGAAACAGCATAAACTGAAAGTGAGAGAAACCCCATCAATATTCTGGGAAAACTTTAATTACTTCTAGACTTTTCATCCATCTGTAATTTTTAATCTATGTTAATATCTTACAGGACAGTACAAAGCCTAGGATCTTCTATTTGTAGTAAAAAAAAAAACCAACCATATCTACAGGACTACCAGCCATCTTAAAGATTTCAGTGAGGTACTTAATTCTTCAAGTTAATGTAGTTAACCTGATTAACTATAAATATAGAGTGTTACTTAACATTTTATGTATTGTTCAGTATTTTCAAGTAAGATAAAAATTTACATACAGAAGTGATTTTATCACGTGTAGGTGTTTGTTTTGTTTATTTTTTGTGTTGTTGTTTTCTGTTTATGTTTATTTCAATTCTTCTGTAGGAACTATGAAGCAAGGATCTCCAAAACATACAAAGAATCATTCATGAATTCTTCCATAAAACTTTGGGAACAGCAAACTGGTATTTTCTGTCATATCCACTGCATGGTTGAAAATATTCTCACCATACCTAACACATGCAGTTAAATTTTTAAAACCATATAATAATTTCATCCCATAACACTTAGAAGTTCTACGATAATTGTACAATTAGCGATAGCATTTTATAGTCAAAATTACTATAAAAGTCTAATATTTGAGATTCATTCAACAGCTTTTTAAAAAATTTCTTTATGTACTGCCCAGATCACTCTTATATATATTAGCTGTAATTAAAGAGGTTTTTTTTAAATATCTTTTTTTAATAGAATATTTTACATTATTACCTTCATACTAATGATACTACAATATTTAATATTTTTGTCTCACTGATTTCTTTCTTTTGAATTTTATTGAAAAATAATTTTGAGAGGCTTTATATTTAGGAAAATATTCCCATACATAAAAATATTTTTTTTTTTCAAAGTATACAGAATTTTTGGACTTTTGTTTGCGTGTTTGTTTGTTTTAACAGGATTTATTGAGCACAAACTGCAGTCATAAAAGCACATTATGCCTTAGTAAAAGCACTACAGTTTATTGCAGTTGAATTCTGTGTCCTGTGCAAGTAAAATTTCATTTCTGCTGAGTTAAAAAATGAGTGCTCCCTACTCCACAGTTACTTGTGATTCTGTTTAAGGAGAGCTAAATTACTGTTATGAAAAGCAAGAATTAGTAAGTGTCACAACAGTAAAAGAAAGATATGGTACATTGATTCTAAATCCTCCTCTCTCCCCTACTTCCTCACAAGAAATATGCTTCTAGGCTATTGGTTTTGCATGGTGTCACAAAAACTTTGCAATGTAATTCTCTACCTCTGGACACTGCAGAAGACAGCACATAGGCAGATATTTGAAAGGAAACATCTGTCTAAACTGTTTGCAGATAAAGCATACAAATGAATAGCCTTTTTGTGGAGAATGGATACAATCAGAATAAATGTTCAGTCCTAGAATTCTGCAGTTAAATTTGGAAACAGGATGTCCAGTGTTTCAGTCTGATGCCATCATACAAAACATCTTTATGTTTTCCTGTCTTTGCCTAACCAGGCTGTGTTGTTTTGTTGTACTGTCCAAATTACATGAGCTCTTAAGACCTCTCAGTGTAAGCTGTACAGGTCCTTGTTAATATTTTATGTTCTAGGAGATGTTTTAGCATACAAAAAGTAATTGGGTTAATGGAGTCCCATTCTAGATACTAAAAAGTACCCAATTGTAAGGGAGACTAGGAGAGCTCATGGAAGAAAAATCTGTTGTGGGAGTTTATATAAAAAGTGCCATCTCTTGCTAAATGCATCCCCAAGCTACAAATTGTTGAAAACTGGTAGACAACTAAGAAACTCTTCATTTTTCTGTAAGTAGATAAAGAAATTCCTGTGGGGTTCTGTAGACTGCAAGTGCTGGTCTGGAGCAACTTCTACTCAGTCCCAGGACTACTCTTACATTATCACTGTACTTGAAACTCTTATTAGATAGTACTATCACTGCATTTGGGCTGATCAATATTCTAATATTTTTCTTTCTGCATAGATTTCAAACTAAGAACAACCATCATCAAAAATAACCACAACCCTATAAAAATTATTATCTCTACATAGCTCATAAACCAGCCTGTAGAACATCCACAATAGAAGAATGGTTGTCCAGAAATAATCCTAGAAGAAACTTCTTGATTAATTTGGGCAGCCTGAGTCTTGAGATGGTTTTATATTTTTATATTTGTAAAGAAGGAAGGTGAAGCATAAGGTTCAAAACCAAGCTAATTTTCTATAATACAGCAAATATTATTGGTATAGCTAATTCTCACAAGGTGTCCTTATGAGCTTAAACTGAACAGTTACATGTGATTGTAGTGAAAATAAATGTGTGCAAACTGACACTGATAATGTCATAACTAAACATAAATTCATACTTGAGCTTGTCTGTAAGACCATATCTTCCAAACCAAGTGAAGTTATTAATGTACACAATGTTTACTTCTTTTCAGTAGTGATATTTTTCAGACAATGCAAGGCACACTAATTGCAAAGTTTCTTTCTCTGCTTTGTACAAAGAAGACATTGTAGTGCAAATTCACATACTAGACTACCACACATTAACTTCTTTGTACGGAAAATAGTTGAAGTAGCAGCATTTTCTCATGTTGGCAGATTCTGAGTTTCAGTTAAGTTTCATAAAATGAATTTCTTGACTTCCAGAGTAATTCAAAGCTTAGTGAGATGAAATATCACTACAAATCTAAACCTCAGAAAGGCCTCAATAAATCAGATTTACGTGTTCTAATTGGAGTTACCCCAGCTATCTCAGGGAACATAAAAATTTATTGTGCTGATTAAGTAACTATTTTTTTCCAGCTGATATGAAATTGAACTCTGATCTTGCCCACATAGGAAGATGGACTGTGCAGGTTTGACATAATTCAAAACAATAACCCTGTTACCACTAACTCCAGAATGCTTGGATACAGAAAACTTTCTTCCCTTTTTGCAAAAGTCATGTGGATTTTTAAAGGGGTTTGGATAAAACCCAAAGCAATTGATAAACCTGCTTTTGGGATTCTGTAAAATTTAGTACAGAGAAAAGTTTCTGTAGTACTTATTCTACAGATTTACAGATAAGTAGTAGCATTAAATTGTATATGAAAACACTCTCATGAATATGTTTTAAGTATTATTAAAGATATATTGCATAAGGTCTGCCTACCGATACCTGTAAATAGCTGCTTCTGCAAAATTCCTCATGGTACAAAACAGAAGGATTTTTGTTTTTCCCTTGTAGCCCAGTGAATAAAATTTCTACCACTCCAAGCAGAAGCTGCAGGGCCCTGTGGGGCACAGGATGTGGGATGAGGAGCTGGCCTTGTCTCGGTTGTGCTGGCTGCCCTGGCTGCCTAGGTGCAGGTGAATCTCACCTCCCTGGGGGACGCTGGCTCTGTGTGGTAACCTTGGTGGTGCGGCTCATGCTGAGGAAAGATACAAAACCAAACATAAGCAGGCACAAGTTTGAAGAGGAAGAAGTCCCCATCGTGGGCAGGGAAGATCCCTAGGTGAAGCACTGAAGACACTGATGGTTCACTGAGGAACACTGGAGCTGCCAATCATAGGACCTTGAGAGACAATAGAAGAGTGAAGATAACATCAGAGAACAGGTGATAGGGCTTTCTGTATAAGAATTTTAAGGCTATTGTTACTACTGAAGTTTTTCACTATAAATGTGTGCTATGAGTGCTAGTACTATTGCAATTAGATTAATAAAAACTGGTTTTTTTTAGTTAATTAGATTTTTAAGATTAATTGGATGAACTATAAATTCTTGTCTTCTTTCCATAACAGTATTTCGAGTATAAAATTATGTCTGTTTTGTCTTAATACAACGATTTATTTACAAGTCTTTCTCAAGTGAGGTATTTTTAGTTGGTCTAAATAGTGCTTCATATAAAGAATTTTCAACTCAATTAAGATACATTTAATCTGAACAACTGAGAATTTACTGCTTTCATTTTTTATTTGTATTTAAAAAAAAAAAAGTATCAACAGATGTTCCCTGCTGTGAGATGATGTAGCTTCTTAAAGTATTCATCTGTCATGATGGACGGTTCATGCTTCATGATGGGGAAGAACGTACATTGTCACATGCATCCAGTTCTGTGCTCATCTGAGATATCCTCTGGCCTTAGTCAATGTACAAAGCTGGTTAGATTATTTTCCAGTTTATTTGGAAACTAGAGGAAAAAGAGAGGATTGCCAGGTGCTGTTTTGCAAAAGGAAATCTATAACCTTAGATGCCTCTTGAGATTATTGGATGAACAGAGAAATCAAGTAATTACATGGACTTTTTTTTTACTTATTGTGTTTCCACCCATAACATGCTTAGAAGGCCAATGACAATGAGAACAGAAACCATCTTACTGACTACAGCAATAGAGGAAACTAAGTATGAGGTTCCTCACATGTGCAGATAAAGCCATTTCTAGTGCTTTTTCGATACTACTGTGGTAAATAAATTAATAGGGAAGACAAAGGGAAGTACTGCTCCAAACAGAAAATGTTTCTTAAGCAGGAATAGTTGGAATTTCTAGACTTCTTCAAGATGTATCAGTGAATTGAGTAAGATGGAATAACTTCATTCAATTGTTTGGAATAGACAGGACAGAATGTTAGGATGGAGAATAAAACAAAATAGTCAAAAGCGATGATAGATCTTTCAAATTTGCAAGAAATACTGTGAAGATAAAGTAAAAAAAAAAAAAAAAAAAGAAAGTTATTTATCTCTCAAACAATTTCCTTAATAAATGTTCCTAATTTGCCTTTTCACATCTGCAAATAAGCTTTGCACACTCAATTTGCTGGACGAAGATATTATTTAGAACATGTTTCTTTCAGCCCAAAGTAAATATAACGATATCACAGAATTACTGTGATTGCAAAAGACCTTTAAAATCCTTGAGTCCAACTATTATCTAACTCTACCAGGCCAGTTCTACACCATATCCTTGAGCAACCCAGCTAGATGGCTTTTAAATACATACAGGGATGGTGATTCAACCACTTCCCTGTGAAGCCTGTTCACCCTTGATCACCCTTTTGGTGAAGATTTTCCTAATGGTTTAACCTAAAGCTCCCCATGTGTAACGTAATACCATTTCCTCCTGTCCTGTCAGTTCCAGCAGGTAAGAAGAGGCCAACACCCACCTCCCTACAGCCTCTTTTCAGGGAGCTGTGGAGAGAGATAAGGTCTCCCCTCAGCCTCCTCTTCTTCAGGCTGAACAACCCCAGTTCCCTCAGCTGCTCCTCATAATCATTATCCTTAAGACCCTTCACCATCTTTGTTGTCCTTTGCACCCTGTCTAGAACTTCAATGTCCTTCTCGTACTGTAGTGCCCAAAACTGAACACAGTACTCAAGATGTGGCCTCACCAGTGACGAGTACAGTGCGACAATCACTTCTTTAGTCCTGCTGACTACACTAGTCCTGACACAAGCCAGGATGCCATTGGCCTTCTTGGCCACCTGGGCACACTGCTGGCTCATGTTCATCTCTCTGTCAGTCAACACCTCTAGGTCCCTTTCTGCCCAGCAGCTTTCCAGCCACTTCTCCCCAAGTCAATAGCTTGGCATGGGGTTGCTGTGGCCCAAGTGCAGGACTCAGCACTTGGGCTTGTTAAAGCTCATACAACTGACCATGGCCCATGGTTCCAGCCTGTCCAGGTCCCTCTGAAGGGCCTCCCTACCTTCAAGCAGATGAACACACCTACCTAACTTAGTGTCATCTTCAAACTTACTGAGGGTGCTCTCAAACTCCTCATCAGGGTCATTGATAAAGATGTCAAAGAGGAGCGTCTCCAACACTGAGCCCTGGGGAACACCGCTTGTGACTGGGACTTGGGAATCCCAACCAGATTTAACTCCATTCACCTCCAGTCTCTGGGCCCAGCCATCCAGCCAGTGCACAACCCAGCAGACTGTGCACACATCTAGGCCTAGGACAGCCAATTTTTTGATGCTGTGGAGCACAGTATCAAAGGTCTCACTGAAGTCAAGATAAAGAACATTCACAGCCCTTCCCGCGTACATCGAGCAGGTCACCTTGTCATAAAAGGAGGTGAGGTTTGTTAAGCAGGACCTGCCCTTCATGAACCCATGCGGACTGGGCCTCATGGCCTGGTGCCCCTGTAGATGTTGTGTTATGGCACTGAAGATGATCTGCTCCATGACTTTTCCTGACACTAAGGTCAGACTGACAGGTCTGGAGTTCCAAGAATCCTACTTCCTTCCCTTCTTGTAAATGGGGTTCACGTTAGCCAGTCTCCAGTCCATTGGGACCTCCCCAGTTAGCCAGGATTGCTGATAAAACATGAGGATTGGCTTAATAAGCTCCTCAGCCAATTCCTTTAGCACCTTTGGATGTAACCCATCTGGCCCCATAGATTTGTGTAAGTCTAGGGGATGCAGTAGACCACTAACCATTTCCTTTTGTATTATGGAGGCCTTATCTCCATCCCTGCCTTCCAGCTCCAGGGGCTGGCTACCCAGTAAGCAGCTAGTCCTGCTATTAAAGACTGAGGCAAAGAAGGCATTCAGTACCTCAGCCTTTTCCTTGTCCTCAATCACTGCATTTCCCCCTGCACCCACTCAAGGGTGAATATACTCCCTAATCCTCCTTTTATTGTTAATGTATTTATAGAGCCATTTTTTGTTGTCCTTTACAGCAACAGCCAGTTTAAGCTCTAATACATGGAGCCCATGTTAAGAAATACCATGTGGTGCACATGAATATATGTTAGGTGTTGATTTGTGATGCTTCTCTGGAAAAAAATCATCAACTAAATAACATCTTAGTTAAAGTCCTTAATTAATTTCTTCAAGAAAGTAGTTCAGTCCTTTTTCAATATGTGCAGGTGTTTTTGAGATATGTTTCCAACTATTCTTCAAATTCTTCTACTGGTCTGTAGCTCACATTCAGAAATTCTCAACTACTTCCGATATGACATTTTACATTTGCAATGCACTACACCAGTTGGAGATTAATGTACGTTATTAGAATTCTAGAATAATTTCAATGCAAGAGACTTCTGCGAGGCTTATGGTCCAAACCCTGACTTACAGTGAAGCCACGATCTATCAAGTTGTTTGGAGTATTCTCTAATCAATTCTGTATTTTCCACTACCTTTCTGGGTAGCTGTTCCAGTGTTTGACCATCCTTAATATTTATATTTTTTCCTAACATCTAGACAGAACTTTCCTTGTTGCAACTGTTGTCTGTTGACTTTTCTGCTGTCGTAGAAGGGCAAGCTGAAAGAGCTGCAAATTGCAGTTACTTCATTAAATATGCAAATCTCTATCACACGAGTATATCTAAATTTCTATAAAGTTTTATTCACTATTCTAGTTAACAGATGTCCTAATTAAAAACACAGCGGTACTGGTATTTAATTAACTTTGTAATTAATAGAGAATTTCAGCACTTCTTGGAAGTACATCTCTGGCTCTGTCTATGTCTATGGTTTCAGTGGTTGTAGATAATGAGCGATGCTCCCATAATCTTCTATAGTCTGGACAAACCCAGTTCTCCCACCCTCTCCTCCCATGTCATGTGCTTGAGCACTAACCATTAGTGTGCTTGTTCAGCCCCAGGCAACCTGTTCCAGTGTTTCA
>NW_008594456.1:0-34649 GCF_000691845.1 Merops nubicus | reverse complement strand
ATATATATATATTTATTAATAGATTTCAGATTCAGAAAGTGCTTTGTGGTGCTGATATTCACATCCACAGGAAAGACTTGCATTCTGTGAAGCTGTTGTTACTTCCTAATTTAACTGTGAGTTTTCTGCACTCACCTACTGGATTTTCTGACCATGTGCTTACAGCTCTGAATCACATTTGGTGACTTAGCAGGGGCTGATGCAGCGTGAGGGGTAGGGGAGGACAAGGGGACAACCAGAGAGAGCAGTGTATGGCATATGGCAATAGCAAACAGACTTGCCAACAGGAAAAATTGGTCCCAGTTTCACTATTTTGAACTTACGTTTGAACCTGTGTTTCCTCTCCAGGGAGATATGAGCATGGGAGCAGGGTGCAGTGCTATGGCTTGCCTTGCCACAGGGCTGCAACATGTTCCAGACTGCAGATTTGGATGCAGGAGGTTGGGGGTGATGCTGCATCATCATCACAGAGGTGTCCACCAAGGCCAGAGCTACCCACAAAGCCCAGCCCCAAGGGCTGCAGTACAGGCAGTAAAGAAGGTGTTTCTTCGTCTCTCACTCAGAGATGCTCAGAAAGGCTGGGAAAATCAAGCTCCCTCATTTAAACTTTGCGATGTAATAGACAGATGCATTTTGATGCTCCCTAGAGGTCTGTTTAGAGCTTCCTCCACTGAGCTCCCATTGTGACAAAGTTGTAAGTAGTGTAACTTTTCCAGCAAGATGAATGCCTTCTCTGGGACATCCAACAGAAATAATGGCAATTCTAATTAAAAAAAAGCTCTTCATTTTCAAATGCATGTCACAGATTACGAGGGAAAACTCAGCAGTGTTTCTTGCTGATTTGAGCTTCTGGATCCTCACACTGGGTCAAAAGCATTTCTGGGGGGTTCTTCACAGATGGTAGAATCCTGGATGATTAATGGTGTAAATATAAGTGTGACAATACAATGTCGTGATTCTAAAAGATAATGTTAATATTTCAAAAGACAGTGGGACAAGATCCAGGTCTCACCTACTTCACAGCCGACACAGCAAAGCTCTCCTGAAGTCACTCTGATGACTTCCTTGAAATTAAAGTTTTGGATCACTGTAACCAAGGGAAGAATTGTATCCTACAACTTTAAATCACAGCTTTGGCATTAGTGCTAGAGGCCCAATTCCAAGGCTGTCGGAAGAGGATTTCAAGAATCTATTTATTGACTAGGAAAGAAGGTTGCCCTTTCAGAGAACATCAGCTTGACTTTTCATTTATTTTCATCTTCCTTGGACTTTTTGCAAAAGCAGAGGCGACTTAGAAAGAGGGAGCTGGGCCATCTTTCACATATGGGTAACGGCTCCAAAGCGATAATCAGCTGCAAACAGCTACTGGAAAAAAAGTAGCAAGAAATGTTTACAGGAAGGATCTGAAGTCATCTCTCAGTCTTTTCTGAGGCGTCTTTGTTTTGTGTTTTCTCAGGTACTACAAAATTTTGAAAGAATAACTTGCTGAAGGCAAGAATAAAACTTCATGTTTCTCTTAGGCATAAGGGTATATGGGCATTGCTGCAGCTTTATCTTTTATATGATTGGTGAGGAGAATAAGTGGGGAATGGAATGAGGTTTTCTGTTTAATTTCCTTCATAAATCAGAGGAATTATTCTTTAATATTTTACTTCTTCACTCAGGCATTCTATGCCAAGGACCAACACTGGGCAAATAATTGCAGTTAGTTCAAGAAAGTTCCCAAAATCCCATGTATGGAGGCAAATGCATACTTCCTACTGTGTATATTGTGTGAGTCACATTCAAGTACAAGTAAATGGAGTCTTGCGATGTTGAACTTGACCGCACATAGGGATGTATGTTCTCTCCACTGTATGTTTGTGAAAGTTGCCTGGGGGTTGCTTTATTTTAGCTGGGGTGCTGACAAGGAAGGCAAGTGTAATGAAAACAAAGCAGCCAGTGTTCGCAAACGTGATACATGTGCTGAAGTCAGGAAATCTTTCCTCACTCTGGGTTTTAAAACACTGTATGCAATGTGCGTGTCACTCAGCCTAGGCAAAATTCTTATCTCCAGGGGTCCTAAGAGCCTCTGACACGTGATTTTAAACTTGGACTGGCTGAGGGGTTTTCCTACTGCTTTTCATTTTACAAAATGACATTTGCATGGAAAACTTTCTATTAAGCTTTGCTCAACCAAAAAATCTCTGACTCTATTAAGAAGATTTTTGCAGGTTTTGACATTTGACTATTTTTGAGATATTATTTTTTAGAAAGCTGGTCTGAACTAATGGCTGTTTCCTGGATGTTCTCCCTTCCTTCTCTTTCCGCTCAGATAAATTTTCATCTCAAAGCCTTTCTGGGGAGATTTGTATTAAGAAAGAGCTGCTCAGAGTAACAGGGATGAATTCTGCCGCATTTAACCTGATACTGTGAATAACAAGGTGTCCCTGGTTTTGTGTTTTAGTGACTCATCTGCCTCCCACATTGGTTACAGCTATGTGGAGATGTCAGAGGACTCATCACAAAGGCTGAGATCATGTGTGAGGATGCAGTACCATGAAATACATCAATGACCACAACAAGAGAGGTAGGGCACACTCTTCCGTCTTTTCACTTTTCCTCCCATCCACCACCCTGATTTCTGGACTTGGTCAGTTTGATATGTCCTTCTGAGACAAGGTGTGCAAAACACACTGCTTCAGTTCAGGAGAGCTGTCACAGCCTCTTGCTGCCCTGTGCTACAGGGATGTGCGCAGCCAGAACTGGCCACAGGCATGTGCCACTGTCACCCAGGAGAAAGACAAGAGCCTGGAGAGTAAGTTAATAAACCTGACTTTTGCTTCTGGAAGCCTGGCTTGCTTCAAGCTTGGAGTACAAATCACAAGTGAAGCAGGTCTTAGTCTCATCACTTAAGCTTCAGATGACACATCTCCATCAAAAGCTGACACATAACTTATTTCCAGTAGGAGAGATACCCAGGGAAAGTTGTCAGTGCTAGGGAGGGGAAATAAATGAGAAGAAAAGGAAAGCAGAAGGAGTTTTGATACACAGCCCAAATGGATTTAAAGGTGAAAGAAGCTGGTTTGGCACTTGCCAAAGCTGCTACTCTGAGACAGGATGAGGAGCCCATAGACTCATTTGGGCTGGCCTGAAGGCCAGGTGATAGTGGGTTGAAGCATCACTACCTATTGTGTTCCCTGTCGTGTCTTGGAGCAGGGCACAGGCTGCAAGGGCAGCTGCAGGTGTTATCCAGACAGTTCAAAAGCAGCAGCTTGTGGTGGGCCCTTGTGCAGCTCCTGTTGGACAGAATCACTCTCACTGACCTTAGTGAAGAAGACCACACAGGTGAGAAATGAGGGCACCTAAACCCATGTTCACAAACCACAAGCCTGTATTTATGAACTATCAAAGGGCGCATCAACACCACAACTTTTGGAGATGCACATCAGCCAACTTCACAGTAACCATGTGTGTTACTCTCTGTGTCCATGGAGCTCTCTGTGAGCTACAGAACTGTCTGAAACAACTGATTAAATCCTTGGCAGACTATTTTCATGCTGAGCCTTGGGCTACTGCAGCTTCCTTTCCAGCATCACTAAAATGAGCTATACCAAATGTAGCTCAGGGATTTGTATGGTCCCTGCAATGCCTAGGCTATGGCTGTATTAAAACCTAGAAGGTCATGTGCTGCAGGAAGATGTGCCAAGCTGCAGAAAACCAACGGAAGATCACCAAAAAGAGTCCCTTGCTAGCTTTGGGCTGTATCATTTCTGTAACATATACAGCTGCTGTGCGTCTGGAGGGTCCACTGGCAGCCTTCAAACTCCTGGAGCAAATGTGCCCTGCAGTGTTACTCAATTTCCTCCATGGGGAACAAGACCTGCCATCAGCAATCATTGTCCCAGGGGCTGCCAGAGTTTGACTGCCAGAGTTTTGCCAGCTGTGTGTGTGGTAAGAAAGAGGTATGGGCTGACAGCCCTGGGCAGCATACAATGTCATGGTGCCGTCTGGGACACCCTTCACCTGCACAGGCACAGCAGAGATGCTAGAAATGGGTCTTTGAGAAAAACTCATGAGCACGTAGAGAAGCAAGTGGAAAAAGTACCTATCACATTTGAACAGTCTCTGAGGACCACAGGGGTCTGCTGCAGGGTGACGTTGTGTTCTGCTTTACCGATGGAGCAGCACCTAGATTCACATCTAGAAATGATGTTTAACTAATCCACCATTTAAAGAAATAACTGCTAAAATAATAGCATTTTGATGGAGCAAAGGTTATCTCTCTTGCAGCAGCAGATATTCCTGAGTGACTCAGCTGATGAAAGGCAGAGCCAGCATGAGCTTTGGGAGGCTCAGAAGTGCTCACTTGCTCTCTCTCCAGCAGCCTATTGGCTATTTATGGCATTTCCCTTATCTCCCAGCAAAATTAATTTTGCCACATACATTATGTAAAACACTTTTGTCTCAAACAGCAAATACCAGTGAGCTTCCTATCCTCTCCAAAATGAAACCTTGTATTTGTGGTGCATGTCTGGACTTGAGGAAAATATTGGGGAGGCTCTAACTGGGGAAGCACTGGGGAGAATATCAGTGTGTGGTCCCATTACAAGTCTCTAAGATTTACATAGCTGGTTTGTGCTGCCTACAAGTCAGGAGACAATATTTTTTTTTTCCAACCCTGCCAACTCAGCCTTTGATCTTAAAATCAATTGGCGTTCTTTTGCTTCTTATACCACCAAAGGTGTTTAAAAATCTGTTGCCAGAATTGTGCTGACAATTTAGCTTTAGACAGTAGAAAGCTCAGCTCTGTTGTTACTTTACAAAATGAAAAGCAGATGTTAACAGTATCCATATGTGCCTTTTTTTTCCCCTTTCCCACTACATTAGATAAAGGTTTCTTAAAGAAGCTGTTGGAAGACGAAGGATTAAAACTTAATTCTTGGTGACGCATATTCTTTGTGCTGTTATATCAAACTATATCTACTGCAAAACCAGCCTCCTCCAATGCTCAAGGGTTTCCCTTGCATAAGAAGATGCTGTCTGCAAATAGACAATGAGGACTGCTTGATGCCACCCTGGTACATTTACACTGTAGCCAGTTTATCAGAGCTGTGAGAGGAATGAGCTCTTTGCCAGAGGAACGTGACAATCAAGGAATGTGGGCAGGAGGAGAGGGTGAAGCTTCTCTGGTCAGCATAACTTGAATTAGTTATGAGGTTCAACTAGATATCAGCATCTCTGTGTGGTGGAGGGAGCAGTGGATTCCTCAGACACTCCTGTCCTTCCTGTATAGTTGCACTGTGGATGAGGACCTTGTTTCACTGAAACAGCTGCAGTGTTGCTGAGCTGCTTGTGCTTAAACCTAGCACCCCTCAAAGCACCCAGCTTCTGCTGCTTTCATTATGGGAGAAGACTCACTCTTCCTCTGCATTTGCCTCCTCTGTCTACAGAGCTAGTACACTCATGTAAGTTACTGTTTCTTCAGTATTTGAATACCTCCACATATAGTACCAACATGATATGTAACTAGTGTAACAAAGCCCCACTGTGAGTTAGTGGAGTTGCTAGAGTTATATTTTATGGATGTTAAAATTCTGTTCTTGGCAGGATTAAAATAATGATTTTCAGACTGCATTATCTTTAATTTTTCACTGATCTATAGTTTATGCAATGGTAGAGGTTGCCAGTCCTGTTAAATACCACCCTATTCTGGAAAGGATTCCTCAAAGCTATGCAGAACTTCTTAAAGATAGTCAGCCTCCAGATTGACCCTGTCTCCCCAGGGAGCTTGTTCCAGTCGCGAGACCCCAGGTTGTCACCTGCATCATCCCAAAGGCAGGCAAATGCCTGTTTCAGTCAAGAGCAAATAATTAGCTACCTGGTTTTGTCAGACTTAATATGTCTTTTAATGTACAGATCAACGGAAATTTAAGTTTGGTGGGTAAATGGTTCATGCCAAAAGGTGCACACTGAGTCATCAATGGCTTTGAAGGGATGAATTTTACCTTATGTTAAACCAAGGAATTGTTAAACGGTCAGACAAATCTTCTTATTACAAGGTAACACATGCAACTTAAAAATAAATAAGCTAATTCTTAATTTAATTACAGGAGTGCATAAGTTAGAATTAAATACATTTAATGGGGGAATGTATAGACCTGGAGAGGAGATGGAAGATTAACTCTATCCAGATCCTTCTGGACACTTCAGAGAAATCAGTTACGAAACTGTCATGCACCACTAAAAACAATTTCTCTATGATGAATGTACTTTCACAAAGTAAGAAAGAGTGCCTCATAAGGCACGTGACATAATAACTCTATAACAAGTCAGCAGAACCAAGGAAGAGATAAACATTCAAGATCTAATTTGATGTGTGTTTCATGTTTTGATATATTTTTAATAAATATTGGCCATGGTACTGTCCATCTATTCGCAATACCAAACCGAAATAATTCAATGTTCATTTTGCTTTAAATTCTTTTGAGCAAAGAGTTATTTCAAAGTAACTAGGTAACAAGGCAATCACTATCACACAACACAGGAAACCTGTGAAATAGGGTCATGAAATAAACACCTTTCTCCTTTAGCACATACCTGGAATATTCAAAAACATGTCTCCAGAGGAGCTAGACAAGCTTGCTTGAGAGCTGGTAAGAAGAAAGGGTCTTTCAGTGACTACTCATAAACAAGCAGGCTCTCTGACATAAAATAAGGTGGTGCACCCCACAGCCAGACATCCCAAAAGAGAAGTCACACAACCCCTCTAAAATATTCCAAAACCTAAGCTGCCTTTGATGCTGCACCAGCCAAAAAGCTTTGACAGCTTTGAAATGGTCAAGATTTTCCTTGGTAAATAATTCCAATAGAAAATGCCCTTTTCACTAAATCCAGAATTTACACATGGAAATTTCTTATTTCTGTGAAAGGTTTTGATTCTTCATCAAGAAAATCAGAAGTGACCTGCCCTGGTGTCTTCTCCCCAGGAGCACATAGATGTCACTGTTTTGTTTGAAGAGAAAAAGGAAAATTAACAAGAACACTCAATGCATATGATGAAGAGCCTGTGAAATAACAGTAACAGCAACAAACTTGTGTTACAGCTCTCAGACTGGAATCTTCCCAGAGCTCCTTCTCATTTTTTGGTTTTGACTTCATGTCATCAATGCCTAGTGCCTGGACCTGCTTTTGTAATCCTGTCACTAGTTTTCTGCTCATTCTATCTCAAAAAACCCTTTCCAAAAACCTAATCTTTCCTTATAAAGGACTGAACCTAAAAATGGGAAAATGAGCACTGCTGCTGTGATAATACGTTGAGTGTGACTTTCTGACTATATTACAGTAATCACTGTCTTCCATTCTCATTAACCCTGTAACATATGTGCTCTTGTCTTATTTTATCTCTTTTCAGTCTGTTGTGAGTCTACAAATCTCTACTCAACTTGTAGCCCTTGTGCAAGTAATTCACTGAAGCCAAACGAGAGAGGATCACTCCACTAATTAAAAAACCTGCGTTTTATACCACCAGACTGTTGTCTCCCTGGCGAGAGCATCAAGACTGTTTTTCAGGAAAACACTTCACATTTTAGTGGTACTCTATAAATACTGATTTTAAGAACCAATAGCTGAATATCATATTCTAAACTTTTGCAGTGAGGAAGAAGTGCCTTTAACCATGTCAGCTGGCTATGATGAAGCACAGGTCTGAGCAACCAAATGCTCAGGATCCAGCTCTGTGTTTTACAAATGGGACCTACATTAACAAGACACAAACTTCAAATCCTGAATTGTCACATCATTGATGCTTCCAGTTTCTCAACCCAAGTCATCCAAAAACTTCTCTTCCACCTTACACCAAATTATTAGCATTGGTATCTAGACAGCCAGTCGGCTGTACATTTTTAGAGTTCAGTAAGTAAATAAGCCCTCTGAACTGTGTCATTTCCGAAAAAAAAAATAGATCTAGAGTACCGCTCTGTTAGTGTTAAATACTCATGTGCTCCATGAGGGCTGGCATCCTCAGGACAAGCACAGAAAACAAGCTTTGCTGAAGCACTCTGCTCTGGGGACAGCTGTGTTTCTGTCCTTACTCACCCAATCTCATGGACAACCACGCACCCGTTTGTCACTGAGTCACGAGATAATCCACAGCAAACAGCATCGTCCCTATTGCAGAACAGCACATCACCAAGTCTGAGCATTGCAAAGTACGATCGGATTTAATAAGATCAGGAAGAAGGTTGGTAGCAAACTCAGCAGCCCAGAATTAGCCAAGGAGGGACATTAGCACAAATACACTGTCAAAACTGAAACAAAACCCTCCAGCAAAACCCAGCTCTTTACACCCAAGCTTTCCCAGCAGCATATGAAGGCAGCAGCCTCCTGAGTAAGGGGGAAAAGCAGCTGTCACATGCCAGGAGAAGGTGGGGTACATGTCACTGGTGGGGCACGAACCCAACAGAGTGAGACCAGATGAACTTAACAAAGGCACATCTTCCACTGATGACTTGAATCAGTCCAGGGAAATCTTGGACATGACAATGCTCACAAGCCATCAGAAGAAAGGAGGACAAATGCTGGAGTCTGTCTGAAGAGCAAAGAAATGCAGCAGTTCTTCTCCTGGCACAGCTGGTTGAGAATAAAGCTGGGTTGCATCAACGGAGTTGCGTGAGGATAGAGGGAGCACAAATGGGGGGCAGCAGCCTGCTCCAGGATGTGAATTTACTGTGTGCTCTGGCTGAGAAGCCCCAGTGATGCAAATTGCTGTAGCTCTGATTAGTTAGGCTGATAAACCAGAATTATAGATACTATATATTACTATAGGAGCACAAAGCAGACAGAGACTTTGAACAACATTTAATTCCTACAGCCTGGCATACACACAATGTTTTCTTGGTTTCTAACCACTGTAAGTGTGCCAGGTGGGAGATGTTTCCTACCAACTAATTCACACAAATAAACCCTGAGCGTGGGCATGGCCATCTCAGTGTACAGTTTGTTGCAGCTGCCTTGCTTAATAATTTCCCAGACTAGTATCAAATGTCTATTGGTGCCGCTGCATTCAAACGAAAAAGGTCATTCCACTTGAACTGTACTGATGTAATGCAACATTTGTATGCAATCGCTTAGGTTAAATGAATATAACTTCTCCTCTTTAGAAAAATTTGAGCTATGGTCATGCAACTGAGTTTTGCACTGTTTAGCAATGGAAGTAAAATACAGCATGTTAGAAGAAAAAGCAGAAGGGAAAAAAAAAAAACAACTCCTCATGAATCCATTTTCACTAGGTCAGAAAAATCTGCATTTTCCTTTCAGTTGCCTGATTACCGGCCTTCTCTTTGGCTGCAGCTTTGAAAACACTTTCTTTTCCCATCTTTATTCCCTACAAAAAAAACATTGTCTTCAAACAAATATCTCAAAGGGCTTATAGAACTGATTACAGACTGATTCTGGAAGGAAAGAAAGATAATTGTGTGTGAGCCAATAAATGTTGCAGGGACAACTCTACACAATCATGTATGAATTATATCTTCAACAAGTGTAATTATTGAACAATTCAGAAAATATGAAAAAGATGCTTTTTTTTGGTAGTTATTTCCTTTCCTGGCCTGTGTTTTGGATGGCTTTCAAGCCTCCCTGATTAAATCTGGCTGGAAATCTTTTGGTGGAGCCCATTCCCAATGTTAAATGCTGGCTCATCAGAATGAAACAATGCCAAGTGTGGGAACCTGTCATGTTTGGTACAGCACTCAAGGGCTTCAAACCTTGCATGCTGTGCAGGCTGCTGGGAGAAAATTATCAGATTTCTTCCTGTCCCATCTGTACCTCCCGTGGCAGCCCACTGGGCAGACTGCACAGAGGGGCCCGTAAACTTCAGGCAGACTTCTCTGCAGGCTTTCCAAGGATGAAAGGGATCAGGAGTTAAAAGCTACAAGGCAAAATATCTTTGTTTTTAAAGTACTTGGAGGTGAGGCAGTCAACACTTGACTTTAAGTTTTCTGATGTAGGACCTGTACTCCCAAAGCAGAATGTAAAATCAGCATAACGCAAATCCAAAATTGCTTAAAAGTGACCCCAGAAAAGATAAACCTTTGCTTACAGCACTATATCACTAAATGTGTTATAAGCTCTTAAATGCAGGATATTTGAAAGCCTTTTGACCTATATTTGTGTTTGAATAATGCTCTAATGCTGTGTTAATCATCAGTCCCTCCGTCTATGAAGCTGGAGGGACAACTGAGCATCACATGCAGTTATAACCACTCTATGCCAATTTTTTCATGTGCATGGTGGCTATCCTGGAGTGCTGTACATCCCATGTCTGTCTAGGACTCACCAACAGCAGCCTTCTGTTAATCTGCAGGTTCTTGACTCTAGGCTGCAACTTACTTCATGTCACATTACCCCCAGTAGGTGTTAGCTGAAGCTTCTGGCTCCCAACTTGCTTGTCTGGGTGTTAGCTCAGGACGCTGCAACACCTGCAAGGGATGAGTGTCAGAGACACGCCACTGGGGAAGTGTGCAGTACCTCAAATTCCCAAAGAACATGACAGCCCTGAGGGACTTGCCAACACAACATCTGCCAGGAGACATTTCATACCCACTCAGCTCAAACATGCAGGGGGTAAGTTCACAGGATAGGAAGGAAAACAGAACCAGGTGATGGGTTTCACTTGACATTATGCAGGTGTACCAATACTGCCAGGAATGCTCCTTCCTGCAGCAAGATATTATTGCAGTGCCCAAAGTGCCTTCACCTGTGTCAGGCTGAGAGCCCCCTCAATCTGAATCTCCAATTTTGCAGCCTTCTTTTTCCTTACAGCTGCCAGGACAGCATTTTCCTTTGCTGTTCTCATGCTTTTGTTCTTGTGTGGTTATTCTCTTGGCCATGCATTTACGAACTCCAACAGCATGAGAATCCCCCCGCTGCTTTCTCCAACCTTTTCCTGCCTCAGATTTTGTAGTCTTTATTTAGAACAGATTAAAAACAAGTCTTAGCTGATAGCATAGTAGGTATTAGCTGATAAGTATTACCTGACAATGCTACCTGCACAAAGCTTAGCTAACCATCAGCCTGCAACATTTGTACCTGATCAAAGCATGCTGCAATCAACACTGAGAGCACCGCAAGTGGGGAAAAACATAGAAAATCTGAGCAGGTCCCAGTGAAAAACATATGGTACTGTGCTTTTCTGACTGACTAGGGGGAAGACAAAGTGCAGGAAAAATCATCCTCTTTGTTGTGCTAATTTGCTGTGTTGGAGAGACCAGTCTCAGGAAGATAGTTGTCTGGACACCCAGAAATAACAGTGAGAAGCTTTTCCCTTTCCCATTTTATTACTTTTTCTTTCTATCCCTTGTCTTTACTAAATGGTACCTTTGAATTCTCTGGATACGACCACCAGCTAAGGACACAATGGGTAGAGTTTTATGCATTTAGGCCTGTCACAAGCTTGTCTGTGTGCCAGTGTTTCTAAGAACCCATCTGAGCTCATCTGAGTCCAGCAATGAACATATTAAATCTGTTGTCCGTTATGGATCTTCAGCTATGCTGGGAAACACCATCTATTCAAAAACTTTTAATTGAAATCAGTGTGCTGAGCTTGTATCACAGGATACATATTCAGGTGATTTATCTATGAGATAAGCAGGTTTAGACAAAACTAGTTTCAATTCTGTTTCATTGATAACAGGGTCTACAGGATGTACTCAGAAAGCTCCAAGGGAGCACTGTGCATCAAAAACCAATGCAAATTGCTTATAGCTCTTTAATTAGCCTCTCTGATCAGAAGACATGTTTCTGAATCATGTAGGCTTGAATCACTTGTCCCTGGTCTAACTCTGCAGCTTACTGCTCTGTCTTTGAAATCTGCACATTGCCACTTGTGTTTTTAAATCTTTGTATAAATTAATGCTCATTTGTGCTCTGATTATGTGCATTGAGTCAAAAGGAGTTCACCATTAATTTAATTAGGAGCAGGATACATGCCTTCTTTAGGAAAGCAGAAACAGGAAGGGGATTGTCTTCACAAGTTTAGTTAATTTGTTAAGAAGAGACAATGGAACTTGCATGATGACATTAACCTTACAGTAACTTGGTTTTCTTAACACTAGTTGGCCATCATCATTTCTATAGCTGTTAGTAGATTTGCTTGCTTCTGGGATTTGGATTCAGGAGTAAAGTGAAACCCTGCCTTATTTGGGCTAGGGTAACACTAGAAACTTTTCCGCAAATACCCATTTGTATATTCAAGGGAGTAATACTGAACTGTGTTTCCAGAATATTTTGTATTTGCTTGCATCTCTAATCCTGAGTGAATCCCACAGGTACAGGTGGCTGATTGCAGATTTCTTGAAGAATTTGTCATCCCTGTGTTTGGATTTGTCTGTGTTCGACCACTGAGGGTAAATATTGCTCAGAAACTTAAAATTCTGATGAATAAACTGTTGTAGGTGAAAGAACCTGCTTAAACTGTGAATGCTAACAAGCAGCAGATAATTAGGTGTATGCATCTGTGTGAGGATACATACCCAAAATTTCACTTTTGAACTCTCAAGCAGAAGCCTGCTGCTTGAGAACTACAAGTAGTACAGGCTGGTTCTGTTTTTCAATATTACCTGGACTGAACCAACCTTGCATGTCCCGAATCCTCCCGTTAATGAAGACAGATAAGACAAAAGCAGCAATTAGGAGGATGATCATGTATTGTGCTTCTACATCTAGACTATTTAGGTTAGGAGAAACAGGGAATTGGGGCTATGGAAAGAAAAGATGATGAAAACCAAAAGAAGAAGGGAGAGAGGAAGGGGACTTGGAATGAAGAAGGTAGAGAAGAAATCAACTGGAGGAAAGATCTTGAAAGCAGGGCAAATCCTTGGAGATCAGATCAGAGCAAAGAGAAATGCAGCAGGAAGCTCAGGGACCTTGGCTGGTGATGTCCAAGGTCTTTAACTGTGAGCAGCAGCAAAGCATGAGTTGACACGACTTTTGCCAGCCTTGCCAGTCCAACAGAGACCAATTGGAGAGTGGAGAACTTGTCAGTGTAGTACAGGGAGGGGAATGACTATGTTAAATAATCAGGTAAGGTAAGCTCTGATCTTTCTGGTTCTTCAGTAAATCCCAGTGTCCAGATACAGTATGAGTTGCTTGCTACTCTGTTTTGCCCATGAACAAGTAGCAAAGATAAAATTCACCCAATAAGCTGCTCACTACAAATGATGCCCTGAGGCTGAAATTCACCCAAGTACATGGAGCAGTACAAACTCTAAGTATCTCTTCAAAACCACTGCAAGTCACAGAACTGTGAATAAGACTATCTCTTTTCTTAACTGATATAGTGGTCTTGTGTTGATCCACTCTATAAGGATGAAATAAATTCCCTTTGCACTCTGAAAGCCACTAAAGGTAACAGAAGATAAAGATTTGTTGGTTTTCATCACCAACAAATCTCCCAATCCATGACACCGAAGTGAATGGAAAGGCAGATGTAAGTCAGCAGGCTTTGATTCTGGACCAATGTTCTTGTCTGTTTTCAACCTCAGTTCCTGCTACAACAGGAAATGAAAACATTGTCTTCCTCACATTTTTTTCCTTGAAGATGACTATCTTCCACCATCAGTTGAAGAACATCTTTTCCTTCAAGGTGATCCCAAACTTAAGGAGACAAATTCAAGGAGATTGAATGCAATGTACAGCGATTTAAAAAAAAAAAATAAATTTTAGATGTTTTTAAGGAGGCATGGCTGTGCTGTTTACTGTTTTGTGTATGATACTTTCATACAGTACAAAAAAAGTAATTACAGACAATCTTCCTTCCTTTTGTTTTCTTCTTGTCATTTTGCTAAGCACCGTGAATTTCCAAGTACAAACTCATTTGGGAGGCAGAAATGTTTTGGGTTTTTTCCTCCCATTTGCTTGTCATGTAGTTCTCCATATATCTGCTTGCCAAAAGAGCAAGCGGTGCTCAGATCTCACCAACAGAACAGCTTTAAAACAATGTTTTGAACCTGTTGCTGACAGTTTTCCCAGTGGTACTCCAAGGTACTAGCTGCAATGCATGTAATACATACTAAATATACTGCAAATATCCCGGTGGCAGAACAGGCTGAAGGCCATCTTCTCTTAAGAAGATTGCCTTGAAATATTTGCAAGGACAATCAACTCCTTTTCATAAAAAAATAACATGTTAGAAGTTGGATCTTGTAGTCCATTGCTTAAGCTATGACTTACCTGTTGGCCAGAAGTTTATTAAAAAACTTAATTAAAGCCATCTCTGGACCAAACAGGACCTGGAATTTACAAGTATAGTGATTTGAATTATAAGTTATGGACAGATTCAATGTTACTTTTAAGTATACTTACAACACTGTTTGGATAAATGTTTCACCACCTGCTTGTGTGCCAATTCATCCCTTTCTGCAAGTGCTAAGGGGCATCTAGAATGGCACCATGACACACAATGAGAACTCAGAACAAAAAAAAAAGTTAGTATGCAATATTTGCTGAGATCCTGGCAACACTTAAGCCAGTGGTTGCTTGGGATATTCGAGGGTGATTCAAATTGAAGAACTATTCACATGAACTTGAAGGAAAAGAGAATCCTTTACCTTAAATATCCCTAAAAATCTCCTGCTTTAGCAACGACTTTGTTTTTGTGAAAATCAAACAAAATTCCATGAAGAAAGGATTTTTAAATTATTTTGGCTATTGAACCTTTGCAGCCCAAGAACGTTTAGCCTGCAGCACTTTGTACACCACAGATAGTATGTAATATTATCCTGTTAACACCAATAAACTCCAAATTACAGAACATAAAACATTTGACAGCAGCTCTGGGGTTATTTTGGCCTGAGTGAAGAGAAGCAACTATGATAGCTATGAAGCTAAGAGATTTTGTGTTGTAGAATTTATGACATATTCACCTTCAACACTACTTATAACCATAGAAATCTATGGAGCACCAGGTTGTAGCATCACAATGTAATTTTAAAGGGATTTTTTTTTTTTTTTAAATTGGTGAAGAAGGGAGATATGGAGGGGAGAATTATGTGGGACAATCTAAACTTGCAGTGCTAAACGAACCAGTTTATCCTGCATTCCATAAAACCAGCAGGTTGAGTCAAACACTCTTAACTCATGATTTCTTTGCAATTGCACCCAACCCAGTAAGGTTATGGTTGCAAAACCCACCCTGCATCCCTTGGACAAAAAGAGCAGCCATAAGGAGCAAATTCTCTCTCCTCTCTAATAAAAGAAAAATAACAGCTGAGAGATTTGTAAATGTTTGTTGTAATTCTGCAACAGAATAAAATGATAAATTCCACATACTGCTCTGGCACTCCCATCCTGATCATCATTAGTGAAAATATACCTTCAGTGCAGCAGCTGTAGCTGCTCCAATAAGATATCTACATAGAGAAAATAGGCAATCAAATTTCTGCAAAGTATGAAATTTTCCATTAAATTGTCTCTTCCTTTTATATAACACAGCTGCAACAGTTCTCACTAGCTTTTCCTATCCATGCCTCAGCAAACATAACTCTCACTAGTAGGATGTTTTCCAAATGAGTCATTTGAGATTTGGAAGACTTCTTCTAAAGGCATCTAGACTATGACCCCTAAAAGTTTATCCTGAGAAAATTGTTTTGTCTATGACCATAAGTTAAGAAATAGAAAAAACTGAAACGAGGAACATATTCTGATAAATTAAAAATGGCTGCAGATGTAATTAATGACTGTGTCATTTTCTTCTAAATGAAACTCTGGTAGTTTAGTCAATGCATTAGTCTTCAAAAGACCTTTGATGTTGTGGTCTGTTTGGCTTTGTCTGTTGAACTTTATAGTTTTGCTTTTAATAAGGCAGCGGTTTTGTGGCTTTCATCCGAGTAACAAGTCATTATTAGTAGACTGAATTGCTTGGAATTACTGTAAATTGCAGTGTTTGCCTGCTAACTGATGGAGTTTCTGAAATACTGGATGAAAGGTGTTACTCTTTTTCAGCATTAATGATCTGTTGAATCCTGTCCTATTTCTAGTTTTGGTGTTGATAAAGGTAATGAAAACTATGCCTATAAGGCTCTGTCATTGCATCTACAGAATGAGTCTTTAGTGATTTAATCAACGGACATACTTGTTTCAGAAAGATAGAGTTGTTGAAGTAACAAAATGCTAATCCATGCTTACATGGGGTAATGACAATTGTGGGAAATCCCTATAGCTGCTGTGGAGTCTTTTTTTTTTTTTAAACCCTGTTTGCACTGTCAGCCTGAGGAAGAAGTCAGTCTGAAGTTACATGGGTCAAATCTGAGGGGATCACTTGAGATGTGTGAAGGCCATTACACGGCTTCTGTTACCTTTGAGGCCTACCTAAGCTGTGCCATAGTGACTTAAACGATATGTTGGCTGAGCAGAAATCACTCAAAATTAATACACATTCTTGAAGAGTTTTGTGTCTCTGAAATCATTTCATTTTGGAGTGTCTTGCGATTTTTTGTTCAACATGAAATTTTTGATTCCTCTGGGTGTGACTAAACCTCACATGTATTTAGATTGAGACAAAGAGAAAGTACAAAATAAAAGCCTTTGAAAATCGTTTGAAAAGGGAAAATTAAAAAAAAAAAAAAAACAAACGAAACAAAGCAACTTTTTATTTCAAACAAAAACAGTAAAATACTTTGTTGTTTCAGAAATATTTAATTAGAATTAACAGTCTGGACTTGCAGTAAAACTTCATAATTTCTTTTTGGTCAAAAGGATCTGTTAAACTTATCACATGTGGTAATAGATTCCATTCCTATCTGAACTCAAATTTCAGTCACAGTTACCATGAAAATAAAAATCACATAGTGTGCTGCAAAGGTCTTTGTCAATGGCAAATTTCACCCCGTTACTAGCTTTCTTTGAAGACCTCTCAGAATTGTTCTTTCCATGGAACAGTTTCATAGGCAGAAGCAATAGTTGTTCCTGAGAAACAGACAAACAAACAAGATGCCTTTGACTAAAACTGTGTATGAATCCCAGAGATAAGACTGAGCTCTGAGTAAGAATTGAAGAGTGACAAGAAAGAGAAAGAAGTAAAAAACACAGGTAACTGCAAAGACTGTAATGGATTAACACGCTTCTGATGGGATCAAAGGTATCTGTGATAGAAAAATAATAAAAGATTCAGGCTGCATACAATCCAAATATATTATCTATTTAAGAGATCTTTCCACCTTGTTCATTTTGCAGACCTGCAAACATTTCCAAACAGCAGGGCAAACTCCATAGCTAGTCTAACTTCATCATTGACTTTGTGGTGCCATTTTGAGTTGCTTAGAAATAGTCTATGGTCACAGGAGAGTCTAAAGATCACAGTTTGAAAAGCTAACTCCCCTATTATAGAAATGTAGTTGCTTAAATTTTAGCATCAATATACTGTACTCTGTGTAACAGATTGTTTCATTCTTATCATGGGAAGGAAACATTTGTTTATGCGGTCACCTTTTTAATTGCCATATTATTGACATTGTCTTAAGAAAGATACACCAAGTTCATATTTCATTCACTATCCTTCACATCTTCACCCTTCACCACTGAAAAAAAACAAAAATGCTGTATATTTGACATCATTTTTCCCATATAGAACAACAATAACTGTTATTGAAAAATGCATGTAGTAAATGGGAAGCAGTCTTGCCTGCAATGGCCTGTGTTTTAAAAAACTCATGCTTTGTGTGACTTTGAGCAAATGACTTCACTATTCTCTTCCTTGATTTCTGCCAGTATAGAATGTGTGTATAATGCAATGGACCTGCTCTTCAAAGCACTTGGGCTCTGTGAATGAAACTGCTAAATGATTGAAATGATAACAATTCTCTTTTTCATTTTCCACTTGCAGTGACAAATGATACGTGTATCTGTTGTCAAATGCTCCTATTACATTAAATATGTGTTATTATCATCTATGCATTCAGGGCACAGTGCTCCACAAGACTGTGTAAAGACTATATACAGGACTAAAGGACTGCAAAGGACATGGAGGGAGGTGCTCTTCCATGAGAAAATGGTAAAAGGTCACAAACACACCTCAGCTAAGACTACCCCTCAGCCAAACCTCAATTCTGATGTGCTCAGAGGAGCTCTTCTTTTCAGAGAAAACACAGTGAGATTAAACAAGCTGGCCAAAACACCAACCCTTTGTGTAGGTCTGGCAGTGGATGGTCCTGTGCCCATGACAGCATTACCACTTTCCTCATTATTGTCTTCTTAGGCTGATACTTACCCATACCTATACCTGCTTATCCCTGTCCTATTCTACACAGATGTACTTCACTGCATTAATTTTTCCGTAAGAAGCAGCAGCAGCTGCTCTTGAGAGTTGTAAATACTGTTTAGCACATCCCACATGCACACACACATGCACACACAGAGCAGTATTATCACACATTAAATTACTGCTGTTGAAATCAGATTCTGGCTTGCACGATGCTGACAGGATTGTGTTTTATTACTAAATGCTACAAATAGTTCCTGACACTGTCAGTGATTTATCATGTAGCTCATCTACTCAGGGATTTCCTCCACTATGTAATACCACTAGAATTTTGCCTGAGGAACAACTGCCAGGGAAGACCTGCTGTTACACCTTGCTTCCTTCTTCTGGAACATATTAGCATAATAGAAGTACATACCACAGAGCAGTTTGACATATTGTGTAAGTACCAATTTTATGTTAAACTGATAACAGATGTTTGTTGAGAAGAGGCAAATTTCCAGAAAATTTCTTGGTCTGCTAATAATGTAAAAATAACGTGAAATAATGTAAAAGCCTCTGGTATGTCTATATCCAATGTAATCCAGCCACATTTCCTTGTCCTTGCCTCTCATTTAGCATATACAGACATTCAGACTGCAGAAAACAAGTTTTGCATTTATACTGTTATGCTATAAGCATCTTGCTTTTGATATCAGTCAGTCTGTAGCTACATACATAACATCCGCATGTGTATACATGATCCCTTTTGCTTCCACTCGACTCATTCACAGAAAGCATATTAGAAATGCCCAGGAACAGCAGACGTGACTCGCTGATCAAGGGCATATTTGTACTCACTGGAACAGAAATTGCTCCCAAAGGAGTACAGTGAATGCACTAATTGCTTAGTTTGTTAACATAAGAATTTAATAATGACTAACCTGGTTCAGGCCCAGCTAGCCCTGAAGCCTGTTTCCCAAACTACCCAGTAGGTGATACACAGGGGAAGTTCGTAGTAAGTACAGATGGATCTTTGGCCAAGCACCTCTTCTAGCAGTCAATGCCTTAGAGAGCACCTGAGCTGAAGGTCATATAGAGATCGACCTGTTTAATGAGTGCCAATGGACCTGTCTTAATTTAGCTAATCCCTTCCCGAATCTATTTGCATTTTTGCCTTCACAGCTTCTCTCTGCAATGAATGCCTTCTATATTTATGAGCTGTGTGAAAGAACACCTTCTTCAGTTTGTTTTAAGATCACTGCCTGATGCCTTGGCATTGAAGTCCCAGTAACTCTTGTGTGACCAGAATCAGGGAATAGTCCTTCCTCATGCCCTTTCTCTAGCCTTGTGGTAACTTCATTCTGGTTTACCATACGCCTTTTCCTTTTGCCTTTTTCTGAAGCCAAACATGGTCTGTTTGGTCTCCTCCTGTGCAGGTTGCTCTGTGATCAAACATTTTTGTACCTCTTTCAACTCTGCTTTTTATGAGATAAGGGAAGCACTAACCCTAAGTGTAATCTTCAGAATACGTCCAAAACAAAAACAACTCAAGGATTTACTTCTTCATTTACTTAGAACAGTATATGCATGGCTGGAAATATTTTTTTCCCACATGCATTATATTGCACATATTAATGCTGCATTTTGGTTAGTGTACAGCAAGATATGCAGTCATTCAAGGTGGGTTTAGATTCGACTGTACTAAGTAATTTTGTATTACCACCAAACTTTGCCACCTAGCCCCCTTTTTAAGCTTACTTCTGAGAATATGGTGATGCCTCAGCACAGTTAACTTTTCCCTACTATGAAAAATTAATCATTTGTTCTTCCTTGTTTCCAGTCTTTAATGAGGTACTAATTCATGTGAGGCTTTTCCAAATGACAGCTTCATCTCTTTGAGAACCTTTGGGGATGAACCTTGTTGAAAGCTTTCTGGAAACCCTCAAACACTATATCAACTGAATCACCTTTATTCATATACTTCCTTACACCTTCACAGAGTACCTACAGATTTGTGAGTCATGACTTGCCTTGGTAAAAACTGTATTGACTATTCCTCAAAAAATATTTTTTTCCCCCATGCCCAGTAAATCTATTCTTTACATAAGTTTCTATGAGTTTGCCTGGTACAAAAGCCAGGTGTAACAGTCTTTATTTACCCACATCTCTCCTGCAGTCCTGGTGGGGAAAAAAAAAAAGTGTTACTCTTCTTGCCTTTCATTTTTCTGATGTCTAGAGCCTAGTCTTTCCTACTCTCAGAATAAACCAAAGCCTTTAACTCCTTTACAATTCTTGGAAATTATTTATTGTTATTTATTGATTTATTCCGTACTAGTCCACTGATTTCCATACCCTAGTCCCATCTCTGGAGACATCCAAAGTCAGGTTTGACGGGACTCTATGGAACCTATTCTAGTCAGAGCTGTCCCTGCTTACTGCAGGGGGATTGGACTAGATGACCTTTAAAGGTCCTTTCCAACCCAAAGCATTCTATGATTCCATTATTATTCCAGCTGAGATAGATGTTATCCAGCTAGGTACACCCTGAAGAAAAACTAAGTCTCAGGTCTCTCTCCTTTATCTCTCTGTGGAGAACACAGAGACAAAGATATGTAACTACTGCCTTTCCCAAGAAGAGCAAAGGATATGCTTCCCACTAGAAGGAAATGCTGCTACTTCACACCTTCTTGTACCAGAGGATGGGTGTGAGCTGTGCAGATACCTGTTTACATTGGGGTTCATCGCCTCCAGTAGTTGTTCAGCTTTCTTGCAATGAACTTGTCTTCCGTGTGATGCTTTTATATCTTGTTCGCTTCTCTACGTCACCATAGATATCCTACTTCTGATGCTTTTGAAGTTTTTGTTGTTATGAAGTTTCACACCTTTAGCAAATTGCTTCTCACAACCTCCTCCATTATTTTCTCTTCAACCGCCTTAACAGAGTTTTACATTTTGCTTGCTGAAGCTTTTGCTGCTGGCTAAAAAATCTCCTCGCCCTTTCTCTCTCTGTCTCAGGGCTTAATTATTTCATGCAATGAGACATAACCTGCAAACGAGACACTGAAAGAGTCTCACCCAAAGGTCCCTACAGTCCACTGGGACATAAAGGGTCATAGTCCCTTGAAGCCTGAAGGGATTTGATGTTGGATTTCACTCACTTCAGCTTGTAAAAAAACACTGGTCTCGTATTCCCTTTTAATACCCCAAGTGCTTGTGTCTTGGCCCACCCACTTGGTGTTCCTCAGAGGTGCACAGGTGGCTTTTGTCACAGCATCAGTATACCATGTGCCTCAGGGCTAGCTTCTCCTCCTCACTCCATGAGGATCCCAGGCATCTCACTCTGGGACCTGTTTTCTGCTCCTGCGAACCTGTCACTGTGAAGGGCTCGGTGTTATAATTCCTTCCATGCTTCTATAGCTCCAGCCTTCAGGCTGTGTGTAAACATTATTTTTCTTATCAAACACCAACAGGTTAAAATTAAAATATGTCAGCACTAGTTAAGCCAAATATACAGTCTTATGGTCCTGACAAAGTACTTTGGGTCAAGATTTGTCTTGTACTTTTTCTTTGCAGTGGTTTGTAAGGAAAATCCCCTTTGGTGCTGACCCCAGCTGGCCAGTATTAACCTTTTTAGATTGGAATGCAGTCAGACAAGTTAGTCTGTTGTTCATCCCCTACTCTAAAACAAAATAGTTTCTAAAGGATACTTGTGTATGTATTCATTAGTGAAAATCCCCATCCTGCTAACAAATATCCAAAATCTACTGTTACCCTATTACAATGACTCCTACTATTCTGGAACAGTGTCATTTAATATGTGAAATACAGGGGAAATTACTTTTTCATGGTGTTTCAATGTTTCTGAAACACAGCCTTGCTGAAATTAAGCTAACTGATTAAATGAGCTAACTCAATCAACAGAATGAGCCCCACTCTCCCATAAGACTTAAAAGGAACCCAAGCTTCCCTCCAGTAAATCTATCGTGGCTCGAGGGATCTTTCAACCAAAGATTTGACTAAATCTAAACCCAAGTGTAAAATTGCCTTAAGTTTACCATCAAAGTTGCTTAAAGATACTATCATTCTGGTCTTCTCAAAAACAGCAGCCCAATAGGTCTCTGAGTTTGCCAGTATATGATAACAAAATAAGTAAATCTGAAGTCTAGTTGACTTTAATTGACACAAACCAGAGCAATGACAAATGCTCCTTAACTGTCTTCCAAGATAAGAGACGATCTCAAGTCTGGGTATGACTGTGGTGGTGCCTGTTACTCCCCTCCAGAGATACCTTCTTGCTCAATTAAGTCTCTGAAATGCCTGCACACCAACACATGCAAAATGGAGAATAAACAGGAAGAACTAGAGATCTGGGTGAGATAAAAGGGCCACGATCTCACTGCAATTACGGAGACAGGGTGGGATAGCTCGAGTGACTGGAATACTGTCATGGACAGCTATGTATGTTTTAGGAAAGACAAACCAGCAAGGTGAGGTGGTGGAGTTCCTCATTATGTGATAGAGCAGCCGGAATGTGTTGAGCTCTGCCTAGGGGAGGATGAAGAACATGTTGAAAGCTTGTGGGTAAGAATTAAGGGGCAGGCTAATATGGGCAGCACTGTTGTGAGTGTTTGCTACAGGACACCAGACCAGGAAGAAGTCAATTTTGCCTTCTATAGACAGCTAGAAGTAGCCTCAAGATCACATGCCCTAGTACTCATGAGTGACTTCAATCACTCTGATATTTGCTGGAAAGGCCACACAAATAGACATACACAGTCTGGTTGGGGATGTAAAAGTTTGGGGCAGCCTCAGCTGTAGTGACCGTAAGATGTTGGAGTTTGGTGTCAAACAAGGAAGAAGCAGAGCAATAAGTAGTTTTGCAACCCTGGACTTCAGGAGACCTAACTTTGTCTTCTTCAAAGACCTACTTGGGGGAATCCCATGGACTAGGACTCTAGAAGGCAGGGGAGCCCAAGAGAGCTGGTTAACATTCAATCACCACTTCCTCCAAGCTCAAGGCCCTCTTGGAATTCAATCTGGCCAAGGATGTAAAAGACAACAAGAAGGGCTTCTTCAAGTACATCAGTAGCAAAAGGAAGACTAGGGAAGATGTGGGCCTACTGGTGAATGAGATGGGAGACCTGGTGATAGAGGGTACAGAGACTGCATTACTGAATGCCTTCTTTGCTTCAGTGTTTACTACTAAGTCACAGTCCCTGGCGGTAAGAGAGAGTCTGGAGGAAGAAAGATTCTCCACTGGTTGATGAGAATTGGCTTAGAGATGAGTTAGGCAAACTGAACACTCACAAATCCATGGGCCCTCATGGGATCCACCCACGAGTGCTGAGGGAGCTGGCTAATGTTGTTGCTATACCACTCTGTCATTTCTGAAAGATCATGGAGAATGGGAGAGCTGCCTGAGGACTGGAGGAAAGCCAATGTCACTCCAGTCCTCAAAAAGGGCAAGAAGCAGGGCCCAGGAAATTACAGACCTCTCAGCTTAATCTCCATCCCTGGAAAGGTGGCGAGGCAGCTCATTCTGGAGGTCATCTCCAAGCACACGAAGGAAAAGAAAGTTATCGGGAATAGCCAACATAGATTCAGCAATGGGAAATCATGCTTAACAAATCTGATAGTCTTCTATGATGGCATGACTAGCTGGGAAGATGAAGGGAGAGCAATGGTTGTTGTCTACTTTAACTTTAGCAAGGCTTTTGACAGTCTCCCATAATGTCCTCATAGGTAAACTGAGGAAGTGTGGGTTAGATGAGAGTGTGAGATGGACTGAGAACTGGATGAATGACAGAGCTCAGAAAGGTGTGATCAATAACGTAGTGTCTAGTTGGAGGCCTGTGGCTAGTGATGTTCCCCAGGGGTCAGTACTGGGTCCAGTCTTGTTCAACATATTCATCAATGACCTGAATGAAGTTTGCCAATGATACAAAACTTGGAGGAGTGGCTGGCACACCAGAAGGCTGTGCTGCCATTCAGCAAGACCTGGACACACTGGAGAGTTGGGTGGAGTGGAACCTAATTAAATTCAACAAGGGCAAGTATAGAGTCCTGCACCGAGGGAGGAATAACCCCATGCACCACTACAAGTTAGTCACAGTACATCATCACTGTGAGCATTTATTGTGACTTTTTGTGGAAGGAAAATTGAATGAAGTTCCACGAAAACAAACACAATGAGGAAATGATCAGCAAGGAGATACTATAACATTCTCAGGCATGCCTCTCTTCAGAGAGGCTACCTGGCTGCTTCTCTCCCAGGATGACTTGAATGGACAATGACGTGTCATATAGGCTCTATACCCACAAAGGAAAGTAAACTCCTCCAAAACACAGTCTAGCCCTGCTCCCTTTTGTTCTTCTCCCCAGAGAAAGGAAATTCCTGGACCAAAGCAAGAGGAAGCAGCACCTACAGGGATGTGGCCCTCACGCCTACCTTTCTCAGGGACTCAGACTTTCTGGATGGACTGCAGATTAGGGACAGTGGATGTTGTGACATGGCCTTTTCCAGGGCTGGGTTCCTGAACAAGCAGGAAGCAGGTGTTTTCTTTAAGAAAATTTGTTGGGCAAGATGGTTTCCTCTTTTGTGTATGAATCTGACCTCTGTGGAGGCAGATTTCCGTCTTCTCTTCAGCCCTAGAAAATTTAATCCTCAAGAAGGTCTAAGCCACAGTGGTGCAGAACCACCTCCCTTCATTCAGCCCAGGCTTTCTCCCACCTGCCCGCCCCCCAAAAGAGAAAGTAACCTTCAGCAATAACAGGCAGCAGCTCCACTGAAGCAGCACTGGTGGCAAACCCTGATTCCTCACAGGCACCAAGACTTAACTGACGCTTCCAGCTGAAGTTATGTCACGGTGTGACAAGAACAAAGTACTTAGGGGTCCAAAAAGTAAGCAAGCAACTAAAAGCCCAAGACTTTGGCCTCAGTATTATACCGTGGGGCCAGGCAAGCGGGCTTTGGAGTCCTGTTTTAGGTCTTTTTATAGGTTCAATCATAGTATTTGGAACAGAAACCAGCTCACAGCCTTATTTTCTTCACTAAAAAGGAGGCAACGTCAGTCTAGAGAGGGAGTGTGTGTTAGGGCCTCCCTCTGGACAGGCAATCCTGCTTTCTTGTAAAAGTGGAAGTTCTTTTTCACCAGCAGGGAAAAAGAAAACTGCATTTAAGAAACCAGCAAATTCATTATTCATAGTTGTTTAATGCAAGTTTTATGCTAACAAATCTTTTTTTTCACTGGGTGGCTCATAAACTATTTGCTGCCTTTTCCTGTCTTTTTGCTTTTTCAATTCACTGGGTCAGATTCATTGCAGGTGAAGCTTTCGAAAAAGAAAAAATAAAGATCTGAAGTGAGTCACTGCTTTTGAGCACTCACTAGCTGCAAGATGCCTTATGCTTCGTCTGATTCAGCTCCATTATTCATTACTTGAAATTTTTCAGAAGGACAAGCATGTTTAAAATGTCACTTACAATGTGAAAATTTGTTTTAATACAGTTTAGTCTGAACATTTATGGTACTCTCAGTGTTCCCATCTGTGCTTACGAACCTTTTCTTTCTATAAATAGGTGAAGGAAACTTGCATTTTGTTCAGCTCTTGTCTTCAGTGAGAGTCTCACGACTTTTATTAAGTCTGTGTTCGCAGAGGTCATTATGAATAACATCTTGTTGAAGCTGCAGTCAGAGATAAGAGGTTCTTCATGTGGGATCATGAAGAAGGGACTGGCCACGGTGATTTTCATTAGTATCAAGATTTTACTTCATATTTTCCTTGAGCTGACTCTTTGTCAGAATGAATTCTCTAGGCCTAACACTTTCTCTGCTTGGTCTTATTCTGAGAGCAGAGTACAAACATCCACCAAGTTCAGCAAGGTGTTCTTCATCCACTTCCAACTCCTCCTTTGTCCTCGCATCAGTATTAACAGCCGCTCCATTTTAAAGTACACTGCAAATGTTGATTATCAGGTCTTTATGGATGCCATCAGCAAGCTTGAAATTAAGCACAGGCAGAAATACTCAGGCCTTTAGCATTTCCTTGAGCTTCAGGCATGGATAAGTAGAAATTGAAGCTATATGCCAATGTACCAGTTAAGACCTTTTATTTGAACACAGTAGTAAAAATATTTAAAATCTACAGTGTAAGTGAGAAACATTAGATCTGTTTTCCTTCCAAAAAATGTAGTCCAACAGCTTTACCCTTCCATTCAGAAAAAAAAGAAAAATCTGTCTGTGGTGTGTGCTCTATTTCATGTGTCTGTGAAGCCCAGCGTAACAAATGACTGAGATAAATACCCTTCAGCCGCTACAGAAAGCCGTTGTTGAAGGGAGGTGCTGTAACCACAGCTGGCTATGGCTCTGCAACACTCTGCTGGCTGCCAGGGGTTCCAGAGGTACAGACTCAGGCTGCCTCCCAGCTGGCAGCTCTGCCTCGCCAAAGCAGAGACAAGGAGGGATGAGGAACCCAGCAGGATTTCACCTGCCCTTCATCTGCTTCAGTTTTCCTAGTGACCCCACTGCTAATGTTAGACCTGCATACTTTTTTACCTAGATACCTTATTATTTTCATCATCCAAATTGTATTCATAAATCCAGCACACAGAGAGGGAAAAAATGGACAGTGACAGTGAGAGCACAAGGGCTGTACCACCACAGTGGTTCTGCCAAAGCTTCAGCCACCTACTCAATGAGATAGGCTCAGACCCCACACATCTTTGCTGGTATTTCAGACAGAGCAGGATTTCCAGATGACAAGTGATCACCCTTTTCTGGAGAAGTCCTGCCTCTCTGTTTGGTGCAGCACTGGGCAGGGGGTGATATGCAGCTTGCTCAGTTTGTTCCTGACAAGATAAAAGGCTCCATCACTTGCCCCAGTTCAGGCTGTTGGACTAGAAGTCTCTAGTTACCTGTCTGCAACTGAAGTCTGCTCTATTGATTTTAAATCCTAACAATAATTATTGCAGCAAACAGGACATACATGCTGCCACTACTGTCCAGAAAAGATCTAAGGAGTCGTGAACACCATTTTTTCCAAGCCTTCTGCAACTGTTCTTTTAGGATGCCTGCTCCCCTGGGGCACTTTAGGCACTGTTAGCTTTCCCAAATGATTTGAAAGTATTATAACTACTGTGAATGCCTCCACTTCATGAAGCTGCAGATTTGTTAACAGCCTTCCTGCAGAATAATACAACTTAAGGTGTGAGCTGAGCCTGGCTGGGTTCACTCACCGATCTCCTTGCCTCCTGTCTCTATTGCAAAACAGGTCAACACCCTCTCTGCTTGGGGATACCAAGGCTGGACATTGCAAAGCCTGGGGATACCTCACAAATGCATTTTGATGTACTGAAGAAGAGCCTGGCCATCTGAACTCCGTGGAGTGATGACGTCAAAATGGCTACTGTGGCTGGGCCTCTGTGATGATACAAAGGCTTGACAAGCTCACTGAGGTGCCAGTATAAATCAGATTTTTAGCAGCTGCATGTATGCATTTTTCTTACTCGACATGTATGTATTTTTCCCTCACAACAGTGAGGGAAAATGCTGATATTAATCAGAAACCGATTGGTGTCTGCCAATGTCTACCACCACTGGCTGAGGTTTGACAGAATAACAGAAAACATGTTGAAAAAGTGACAGACAGTGAATACATTCTTCTTGATTACTTCAAATTGGATAGTGTTTGCACAGATGGGGCATCTACCCTGGCTGGCAGGAGTATTGGTTGTGTTGCTCTGCTAGAAAGGGTTTTGTATTAGCAGTTACCCAAAATATCATTTTATTGTCATCAGGAGGCTCTTTGTGCTAAAGACTTGGATTTCTCCAGAGCTCTAAACCTGATTGTTTCATCAACAGGATACTCATGCATGCACTAAATCAACATGTCTTACAAAAGCAAACAGGAGGAAATTTACACTCCTCTGCAACCCTAGCTAGCTGGTGCCGAAAAGGCCCTTTGAAACTTTTGGAAACAAAAGAAACAAGTGACTTTTGGAAGGCGAGAATGAATTCATTAATCACAGCAAGCTGCTTAAATATCAGAATTAAACAGTGAACTGGCTTCCTTTACAGGCATTACATTTTGTCTCTACCATTTCAGAATGTCTACAGGGGAAAGACTGAAAGACTGCTTTTCTGTTCAGATGTTTAATGGCCTTTTTCAAGATAAAACTAATAAAAAACTCTTGTGTCATAATAATTCGGATCACTTTATTTTAGAGCAGTTAGGAGTTAATAATAGGGTTATAAATTAGGAGATCTATGCTACAATTTCATCAATTCTGGGTTTATATGAGTGAAGTTTTGAAAAAATTATGGTAGAAAAGTCCGCTGTGGCCATTCTGTAGTACTCTTGCTGAATTTATAATTAGGAATACTGGAATTCAAGACTACAGCTGGGTTTAAAAAGCACCTGTAATTCACTGCTACTGATGAAGGCCAGTGATGTCCTGAGTGATGGCCAGGTGGGGAGATGCAGCCCTGGCCTGAATAAACTATGTGGTGTGAGAAAGATCTCCCTGTCTTGACCTGGGCTAAAAAACTGAGCACTTTACCCTCATCCTGATGAACTAATCTCTGCAGGAGTGCATAATTACCACTGAATTTTTAAACAGCTGTAACACATAGTATTAATGTCTAAAGAGAACAGCAAAAGAGCATTTACAAGGAAACAAGCCACCACATTTCCCTGCTCATTGCCACAGTGGGCTGAGATAAAACTAAAGCTGATTGAGAGATAATAGGGCTTAGGAACCAGTCAAAACTGAGAAATACAACATTTCCAAATGGAAAGGAAGATATGGTAGGATTAGCCTGTAGCGAAAAGCAAGAAGCTTTAGCCTCTTTTCCCCTTCTCATTTTCCCAGCACATCCCTACCACTTCAACACTCTAAATCTGACATGTGGGAGGAAGAAGCGAGAGCTGGCATAATAGGAATACAAGAGGTGCCAGAGCTGGGGCAAGAAACCAAAGGACAGGTGGCAGAAACGGCCCTGTGAGTCCACACATCAGAGATGTCCAGGTTTAAACCCCTACCTATGTGATGCCCTACTTGTAGTGATGGCAATTCTGCTTAAAGAACTGAATAGGAAGAAAAGAGCAACAGAAAGCAGTAGACCCAGCTCTGTCTCAGAGCTTTATTTAGGAAGGTATTTGAAGTCTCCATGCTGAACAGAGCCCCTTCTGGTGTCTGAGGAGCAGTATAAGGTGTTCCTGTGCAGAGGCAAAGATTTGTGTCAAACATGCAGAATGAGGTGAAGGACCACTCTGCAGATGCCAGTATGGGCAGCCTCCAAGCCAAAGAGGCATGCAAGAAATGCTAGTTTTCAGACAGTCTATTGTGCTGAACCAGTAACCAGAAATTCATTCCTTCCCTAGTTCAGTTCTGGCTCAGGATCAGTGAAGATCACATTTCAAATTCAGTTTGAGTTCAACTGAAGCAGTGGGGCATGGCAGGGCATGAAGCATTTACAACTGATGTTTGATTCAGGTTTATTACAAGTCTGAGAATTTTTCTCTGGAATCTATATTAAAATGTCTCTGGTAAAGAAAACAGAACCTGGCTACTGCAATATAACGACATACACACTGCAGCTAGATAGATCTCAATCCAAGTCTGACTGGTTATAACTGCAGTGGAGAACTTTGGCCAGGGTAGTTTGATAAAATATACAATAGGACAGTGGGCAATGTGATGGAGCTGTTAGCAGCAAGACATTATAAATTTTTTTTTTTTTTAAATAGGAACTGACTGAAAACTATCTCTATCTCTAATGTCTTACAGGTTATTTCATCTGCTTCTTCCTACAGGCATGACTGAATGAAGATCAAGTCAAATATATGGTTAAAAGTTAGCTACTGCGAAGTGTAGCTTTTCACTGTCTGAAACCTAGGGTTGAATCACGGGCCCTGGTAGGTATGTATGCTTGCTGCAGCACATGGGAAGAGTCCTACCAGAATGGCATTGCACGGTGTTGCAAAGGTTTGTGAGCTCCTTCTGTTTCCAGCAGAGGCTGGAAGCGGTTGGCTAAGGAAAAACATACAATCGGCTACTAGGTGCATGGGTTCCTTTGCCCTAGCAGTTTCCCAATCTGTAAACAAAGAAACATCCATTCTTTGGAGGCTCTAAAAGGGCAGCCTTAGCATTGCTAGTGTGTTGTTCCAGTCACTTGAGGCAGGGGTCTCAGGACCTCATGTGAAATCAGTCACTTTCAAGAAAGGACATAATGGCTCGAGAACACTTCTATGTCATTTGGTGTACAAATGGCTTCACACAAAAATCAGCAGTATCAGCAGAGACTGCACGGCTAGGGCTCTGCATCTAAAATGTGCCATCAGAATAAGAACCCAAAGAACCAGTGTATTTTAATTCAAGTAATTAAATGTCGTCTTGAGAATAGGAATAAGGTTTTCTCCTTTACAGGCAATGCCCAAGCCACTAGGGTATAGGTCCAGCCTCCTGCATGGCATTTTGTCTCCTGATCCTCAGAAGCTTTTTTTATTGTGCATTGTTAGGATTTCAAGAAGTTTCAACCAAAAGAAAAAAAAAAAATCCCGGTTTAGCCCACACTTGAGAGATGTGAAGCATCTATCTGAGGCCACCTAGGGCACAATGAGGACCCAAACACATTCTTCCATTTCCTATGTCGATCAGTCTAACCTGTAAAATATTGTATAAAGCAGAGTTGAGAAGAGACAACACTTTTCCTACTTTCCATTTTATGGAAAATAAACAGCCATAGTAACCGTGCTTTGTAGGAAGTCTGACATGGGCAACATATGCTGTAACTACCCCCACTAGGCATTGATGGTGTTAGGCTTATGCACTGCAATGCCTAAATTCCAGGCTGTCTTCAGTCTTCAGTGTTAAAAGCCTTGGTGCTATCAAGTCTGGGTCCATTCTGGGTCACATAGAGCTGTAACTCCTGGGAACCTGAAAGTCTATGTCCAAACTGCTTCTAGCATTTATAAACCCACAGTTTGAGAAAGTGTTTCTGCATCTCAGTTCTGAAGTCTGTCAACTCTGTTCCACCTAAGCCTTACTTCGGACACCCTTAAGAATACTACCCCCGTCACTGAGCTTGTTCTGTACAAATCACAATGTCAATAAAAATTGTTCACATTATGCACTTATGTAGCCATGTTAATAGACTTCCATTTTGACCACAGAATATGTTCTTAATTACACAGAAGTAGGTTACTTCGCTTGCTTTTCTTTTTTCTCTTTAATTCATTATCTGCAGCAAATTCAAAGATGGCCACAGAAACTGTGGCTGTTTGAACTATGCCATGGAGAACTCTGCAATTTTTTTTTTTTTTTCCATTTCTTGGAAAGCACATATTTATGTTCCATACCTTCCCTTTCTACAAAGCAGCCATGTACTTGAGGTGATAAGTACTTAGTAACGGCTTTATGAATCATAGCTCACGTATTAACCCTATGCCCAGCCTACGACTTCAGAGTGAAAGCCAGGAAATGGAGGCAGTCTGTTAACTTGTTACAAACAAAAGAGATAGGAAGAATTATGGAGCTCTTAGCCTGTGACCTAAGGCTCCTTAATCAGAAATGGCCTGTGCAGGCAGGGGAAAGGAGCCCTTGTGAGGCTCCACCTCAGGCTGATGAGACACAAGACAAAATCAAGCTTTGAGAAGAAGGACTAAGCAAAAAGAGAAGGAGGAGGACTTAATTTAGTTTAAAAAAGATTAAACCCAAGTTATGCTGAAGTCCAGACAGGTTTCAGAAAGAGGTTCCCGGGGTTTCCACATATGCCAGATCATTCTAGTCCTAAGCTTCTTTAAAAACATTTTAAAACGTGGACTAACTGAAGCTGAGGAAGGTTTAAGTGTCAAAATTCACAGGTTAACAGCTATGGCCGTTTGGGGAGGATGACATTTTTTAAAATGCCAAGAGAGTGGCAGCCCTTTTTTCCCTCGCAATTCATGGGTGGGACATTAGGTCATCCGCATGCTGTTCAAAGTCCTCGTTTTTTTTTCCCTATAACTGGTTTTAGACACTGGAGGAGCATTCAAACTTCGGAGACTGTTGCTAAGGTTTAGAGAAGGAGGCGATACATGGAGATCCATCCCTAAATATTTGCAGTGCTGGAGACATTGGCAACTGAAACCTTGTAGATAAATATGAGTAAAATGTACTGAGTAACATGTGGAGTAGAAAGCATTTGCTCTTATGTTTAAGTGCTTACAGAATGTCTTTCATTGTTGTATTTACAAGGAACGCTTTGTATAGAGAACATCAATATCTTACAGAACCAACAAATTACTGTGATAGAAATAGTAGATTAGCAACAATACAGATCAGGTAGGGGGGCTCTCATCAAAGGGAATTTACCTTTGTCACATAAAATGAAAGAGGAAAGCCTACTTTATAGCTTTATATCTTTGTCAGCCCACATGACAGGAAGGCAGTTACCCCTGCTGCTAGATGCCTTTGACAACACTGTATAAAGGCATGCATAAAAACCAGCTACCACAAGGATTAAATAATCTGAGTGTTTTATTTCAAACAATAGCTGCATTCATCTCCCATTTCTGGCCCCCTTTTCTGGTTTTGGCTAGATAGAGTTAATTTTCTTCCTGGTAGATAGTATAGTGCTTTGTTTTGGATCTAGAATAAAAATGATGTTGCTAACACACTGATGTTTTAGACGTTGCTGAGAAGTACTTACACTAAGTCAAGGACTTTACATCTTCTCATACTGCCCTGCCAGTGAGGAAGCTGGATGTGCATAAGAAGCTGGGAGTGAACACAACCAGAACAGCTGACCCAAAGTGGCCAAAGCAATATTCCATACCACATGATGTCGTGCTGAACAATAAAACTATAGAAAGTCAGACAGGGGGTGGTGGCCTGCTGCCCAGGGACCAGCTAGTCATCAGTCAGTGGGTGGTGAGCAATTACATTCTGCATCACTTATTTTGTATATTCGTTTATCACTATCATTATTTCCCCTTCCTTTTCTGTCATATTAAACTGTTTTTATCTCAATCCATGAGTTTTGCATTTTTTTTTTCTGATTCTCTCCCTCATCCTACTGGGAGGAGAGTGAGAGAATGGCTCTGTGGTGTTTAGGTGCCTGCCAGGTTAAATCATGACACCCCCCAACCCCAAAACCTGAGCAAGCAGAAGGGCTTGAGGGCTGAAATGCCCCAGAGGTCAAAGTATTGGCACTATTTTGGACCAAAGCAATAGCACCCCTTTGAAGACTTTTAAACCACTGGGGCATGCTTTACCACTGGAGCACACTTTACCTTGCATGTTTTTGCAGGCTGATGTAGCACTAGCAGGTGGGAAAAGAAGAAAAGTCATAGATGAACAAGTCATAAATTTTTCTATGTTTCAAGGGACAAAAATAAGCTGCTCTGGCCTCCAGCAGAGAAGTGGTAGGAGGTGAGGGTAATCCCGCTGAAGCTCAAACCAGAAAGGTCAGGGCACATCTAGGCTTGCCAGTCTGTACCTGCAGTACATACCCATGCTTGCACTTCCATGCAAATATGTCTTATCTCCAGACTGCACACAAATATTTGAAGCTTCAGCTTTGGCTGAGCTTTTGGGCTTCCAGATCTGAGCTCACACTTCTGTCTCACATGGGCTCAAGCTGACACAAAACTTGCATTGGTACCAATCAACCTGGATGCGTGCTTAGTGCTCAGCTTCAGCCACTCTGTTGCCCACAATGACTGGTACTGATGTCTGACAGTGCTCTTTCTTTGTAGAGCCAAAATCAATGTGTGGCATAGATATGTTGCACCTGTAGCAGCAGATATGAATGAAGAGGCCCAAAGCTACTTTAAAGTGGAGAACCACTGCAGAGGCAAGTGCTACTGCCCTTCATTTGGATATCTACCCCCTGTTTTACATGCAACAAAGACTGTGCAGTTGAAACTCACTCTAGACATCAAGATATCCTGATTTAAGACCTGCAACTGCTTCCATGGATAGGACCTTGAAAGAAGAGTCTGGGGTTTTGGGTTGGTTGTTTGCGGTTTTTGTTGTTGTTGTAAATTAGCTCTCTCCACTTTCTATGGGCTGGGTAGATTCCTTATTCCTTCTAATAACAGAAGTTTTCTCATAATTATTTCCTTGCACATCTTCACATCTTGCTCTTATCTTATCATTTTGAGAGACCAATAAAGGAAATAGGAGAATAAGAGTTTTGCTTTATTTTGATATCACTTAGGCTATGTATGTGTATTTTTCTGGACTAATACAAGAAGAGGATATTGTGTGACCTAAATTAATCTCATATTTTGTCTTTCTAAAATTACCTGTACAAGAAAATTTGAGCCCATGCTGAAGTTTTCTGCTTGTGATGCAGCCTTCTTATGTCACATAGTACAGGTTTTTGTTGCTCAATTATGCCAGAGTAGTTTAACCGCGTAACTAAGATGTCATGGTTACAGGGGCTGGGAC